>NW_024070202.1:2944769-3234055 GCF_014754425.2 Oryx dammah | reverse complement strand
CTAGACAGCATATTCGAAAGCAGAGATATTACTTTATGAACAAATGCCTGTGTAGTCAAAGCTATGGTTTATCCAGTATTGACGTATGAATTTTCTAGTAGTCATGTATAGTTATGAGAGTTGGACCATAAAGAAAGCTGAGCAATGAAGAACTGACGCTTTTGAACTGTGATGTTGGAGAAGACTCTTTAGAGTTCCTTGGACATCAAGATCAAACCAGTCAATCCTAAATTAAATCAGCCCTGAATATTCATTGAAAGAACTGATGTTGAAGTTGGAGCTCCAGTACTTTAGCCACCTGATGCAAAGAACTGATTCATTGGAAAAGACCCTGATGCTGGGAAAGATTGAAGGTTCGACAGAGAATAAGATGGTTTTATGGTATCACTGACTCGATGGACATGAGTTAAGCAAGCTCTGGGAGTTTGTGATGGATAGAGAAGCCTGGCGGGTGCAGTCCATGGGTGTCAAGGTATCTAAACTTAACATTATGGGAAAAATAATGTCTCAAGAAAACCCTAGGAGTGATGCTAGCAGTGGTGGTAATGTTCCCCTGTGGAAGGGACCGAAGACTTATCTCAGCAATCCTTATTTTAGCATTTGACGTGGCTGAAGTTGTAGTGGTGGTGGTGAAATACCTGCAGGAATCTACCTGGGCCATTGGAATGTCTTCAATACCCCTGAGTCTGGCTCTCTGCTCCTGATGGCAGCAAGAGTATCAAGAGCAGAGTTTCTCAAGTAGCAGGTGACCAGCATCACCATCACCTGGGAACTTGACGGAAACAGGACCTCTTCGGCCCAATTAATACTTTCTGAATCATCAGTTTGATGGCAGAGTATGGGGAGGGAAGCAAGCTAAAATGTCACCTTTCTTCCAAATTATTCTAGT
Source organism: Oryx dammah (assembly GCF_014754425.2). Lineage (NCBI taxonomy): Eukaryota > Metazoa > Chordata > Mammalia > Artiodactyla > Bovidae > Oryx > Oryx dammah. The sequence continues at coordinate 3,233,166 of NW_024070202.1, read as the reverse complement.
CAAGCTTCAAGCTTGAAAATCACTAGCCCAAGAGCACAGACTTGAAACTAAACCTGCTGGATTCAATTTTTTACTAATATATATATATACACATATATGTATATATGTGTATATATATATATAATATGACATTTTTGCACATAATTTAATCTCTATTTTCTTAGTTTCTCACCAGTAGTGTAGGGATAGTATCTCCTATCTTACAGGGCTTCATTGATATACATTACGTCCTTTGTAAATGTTAGCTGTGATTATCTAAAATATCTCGAAAAACTTCATATTTCTTGCAGCTAGGTATTACAAATGATGTGTGTGTGTGTGTGTTGTTCAGTAACTAAGTAGTGTTCAATTTTTTGCATCCCCATGAACTGTAGCCCCCTAGGCTTCTGTGTCCATGGAATTTTCCAGGCAAGAATACTGAAATGGGTTGCCATTTCCTCTTCCAGGGGATCTTCCCTACCCAGGGGACAAAACCATGTCTCCTGAATTGGCAGGCAGATTCTTCATCACTGAGCCACCTGGAAACCCCCAGTATCATTAAAAAATTTGGTTGTACTACATTTCACACTCAAAGAAAGAAAAAGTTTGCAAAAAAACACTTATAAACTGAAAAGAAGTATACTGTATTCATTATATGATTACACCTCATCTGTTCCTTCCCCCAGCCTCTAGAAACCACCTTCTACTTTCTCTATGAATTTGATCAGTTTATGTACCTCATATACATGGAATCAAATGATGTTTGCATTTTTGTGATATGCTTCTTTAACTTAACATGTTAATATCCTCAGGTTTCATTCACGTTATAGCATCTATCAGAATTTTCTTACTTTTAGGATAAAACAATATTTAGTTGGCCAAAATGTTCATTTAGATTCTTCTGTAACATCTTATAGAAAAACCTGAATGAACCTTTTGGCCAACACAATATTTCATTGTACAAATATATCGCATTTTGTTTCTCCAATCATTCATCAATGTATGCAGCTAAATTGCTTCAATCCTTTGCTTATTGTAAGTAATGCAGTAATAAAGACAAATGTACATATATCTCTTCAAGTCCATACTTTCAATTATTTTTGGTATATACTCAGAAGTAATGCTAGTTTATTTTTTTTCTTTTTTTAGATATAAATTTATTTATTTTAATTGGAGGTTAATTACTTTACAATATTGTATTGGTTTTGCCATACATCAACATGAATCTGCCACAGGTATACACGTGTTCCCCATCCTGAACCCGCCTCCCTCCTCCCTCCCTGTACAATCCCTCTGGGTCCGAATCACCAGTCCAGGTTTGATGTATGATACTGGATGCTTGGGGCTGGTGCACTGAGTTTAAAATTTTTTTAAGGAATTAGCATACTGTTTTCCATAGCTGCTATACCATTTACATCCCCACTAACAGAGAACATGGGTTACAAATTCTCCAAATACCTGCCAAAACTTGTTATTTTCTTTTCCTTTTTTTTTTTTTTTTGGTAATAGCAGCCATAATGGACATCAGATAGTATTTCATTGTGATTTCGACTTATATTTTCCCTATAATTTGCAATATTGAACATCTTTTCATATGTTTATTCATCATTTGTGTACTTTCTTTGGAAAAATTTTCTTGCAAGTCCTTTGCTGATCCTCAATTAGATTATTTCAAAGTTGCTATTGAGTTGTAGGAGTTATTTAAATATTTTGGATATTAACCTCTTGTCAAATGTATTGTTTGCAAATATATATTTGCATTCTATGAATTGCCTTTTCCTTTTGTTGATTAGATTCCTTAATGAAAAGAAGTTTTAAGTTTTGATGTAGATCTATTCTGTTGTTGTTGCCTGTGCTTCAGTCACATATTCAAGAAATTATTGTCTAATCAAAAGTCTTGAGCTTTCCTTCATTTTCTTCTAAGAATTCTACAGCTTTAGGACTTATAGTTAGATCATGGATCCATTTTGAGTTAATTTTTGTACATTGTGAAATGTAAGGGTTCAACTTCATTCTTTAACAGTTTCAAAACATCACTCTTCAGAAAAAACTATCTTTCCTCATTGAATGGATTGGCACTCTTGTTAAAAATCATTTGACCATATATGCAAAAATCCAAGGCTCTCTATTACATTCTAATATATTCCATTTATCTCTATGTCTATTTTTATGTCAGCACTGCACTGATTTGTTTGCAATAGCTTTGTTTGTGATATACTTGGAATCATGAAGTGTGAGGCCTCCAATTTTGTTTTTCTTTTTCAAAACTGTTTTGTCTATTCCATATGAATTTAGATTTTCTATTTCTGCAAAATAAACTCATCAGGATTTTGATATAGATGTCATTGAATCTTTAGTTTTCTATAGCTATTACTGACATTTTAATAACATTAAGTCTTCTAATCCATGACAAAGAATATCTTTCTTTCAATTTGTGTATCTTTTTATTTATTTCAGAAAATAATGCTTCATAGTTTCTGTTGAACATTTCTTATTTGCCTCCTTGGTTAAACTCATTCCCCAGTGTTTATTCTTTGTGATACTATCATGATTTTCAATAGTTTTAATGTTTTATATTTGTGGACGCATTACAATTTTATGCCTATAAGGACATGTCATCTATGAACAGAGGTAATTTTACTTCTTTCCTAAAATTTGGATGCTTTTATTTCTTTTCCTTGCCTAATTATTCTGGCTAGGACTTCCAGTACTATGTTAAGCAGAAGTAGTAACACAAAAATTTTATCTTGTCCCTGACCTAAGAGAAAAAGTTTTCAATCTTTCACCATTTAATATCATATTAGTGGTGTTTTCCCCCCTATTTGGCCTCTATTATGTTAAAGTCTTTTGCCACTATTCATAATTTGTTGAATTTTTTTTAATGAAATGATCATATATTTTTTTTCTCTTCATTCTGTTAATATGGTGTATGTTCATATGTTGAACAATCTTTGTATTCTAAGAATAAATCTAAGCTGGACATGATATACAATCATTTTAATATGCTTTTGAATTATGTTCACTACTATTTTACTGGGCACTTTTGCTTAAATTTTCGTCAGGGATATTAGTCTGTATTTTTCTGGCAATGTCTTTGTCTGCTTTTGGTATTAGGAAAGTTCTTGCCTCTTAAAACGAGTTCAGAGTTATTCCCTGTTCTTCGAGTTTTTGAGGAACTTGAAACAGAATGGTGCTGATTCTTTGTCAAATGTTTCGTAGAATTCACCAGTAAAGACATCAGGTCTTGGGCTTTTATTGTTGGGATATTTTTGATTACTGATTCAATTCCCTTACCAGTTACATGTTTGTTGAAAATTTCTGTTTAGTCATAATTCAATAAGTAAGCTGTGTGTTTTTAGGATATTTTTAGGTGATCCAGGTTTTGTAAAACTGTTCATATAATTCTTTTTATTTCTGTAAATTTGATGGCAATGTTCCCTCTTTTATTTAGCTATAGAGTCTTAGCTATTTGCTAAGATTAACATTAGTTATTTATTTGCTCTTTTTTTCCTTAGATTGACTAATGGCTTGCCAATTTTGTTATTCTTTTCCAAAGAATAACTCACTTTGAACTTTGTTGATATTTTTCTAGTTTTTAAAATGTTATTTATCTCTGTTCTAATCTTTATCATTGTTCTAATTTTTATCATGCTTCCTACATCTGCTGGATTTCAGTTTAGCTTGTTCTTTTATTTCTAGTTCATGAAGATTCAAGTTTAGATTGTCAATTTGAGATCTTTCTTCTTTTCAAATGTAAGCATTATTTGAATCTATAAATTTCCCTATTAGCATTGGTTGTACTGTGTCCCATAAATTTTGGTATTTGTTCTTTAATTTTCACTTGTCTAAAGATATTCTCCAACTTCCCTTGAGATTTCTTTTTAGCTAATTGGCTTTTAAATGTGTTGTGTTGTTTAATTCCCACAAATCTGTAGACTTTCCAATTTTTCTTCTGCTACTGATTTCTAGTTTTTTTCTGTTGTGACTGAAATAGTCCTTTGCATGATCTATATATTTTTAAATGTATTCATTCACTTTGTGACCTAACATATGTCTCCAATTAAGAAAAAATGTGTATTTTAGAGCTATTTTTGAGTGAAGTATTCTGTATGTCTGTTAGGTCTCATTGTCTACTGTGTTGTTCAAGTATTCTATCTCCTTGCTGATTTTCTGTCTGCATATTCTATCCACAAGTGAAACTGAGTTACTGAAGTCTTCGACCATTATTGTAAAGCTATTTCTCTTTTCCATTCTGCCCATATTTGCTTCATATATTTCAGAACTCTGACATTGACATATTTGACATTGTATAATTTAGTTCTTTGTTTCTTTAAATGTTTTGACTTAAGATATTTTGGTTAATATTAGTATAGTGATCTCTGCTGTCTTTTGGTGACTGTTTGCATGAAATATCTTTTCCCATGGTTCACATTCAACCTACATATGTATTTACATCCAAAGTGACTCTTTTGTAGATAGTGTGTAGTTGGTTCTTGTCTTTACATCCATTCTGTCAAACTGTCTTTTAATTGAGCTGTGAAATACTTTGTGTTAATTAATGATAGGAAAGAGTATCAGGTATTATTCTGGGTATTTCTATGAGGGTCATTTTGGATAAAATTAATATTTAAATTATACATTGAGTAAAACAGATTATACTGTCTAATGTGGAGTTGGAAATTTACATACAACAAAAATAGAGAATCTTCTTGAAAGTAAGAGATTGTAAGAATCTCTTCTGATTGCCTGCCTTGGAACTGGGACATGGTTTTTTCCTGCCTTTGAGCTTGAAATGACCCCAATTAGGTTAAAACAGACCTATACCATAGCTTGCAAATGAGATTTGCTCTTCTCCTTCTGGAATCAGGTGCCAAGGTCCCACCACCCCTAATGGGAATATAGGCTGCTAAAGGACAGCTGGGCAAACAAGGAGTGGTATGTTAAAGGCAAGTAAAAATGCATTGTCAGCTGTCTTTCCCCTGAATTCATGATTCATTTGGTTGCTGTAAGTATTTCATTATTTTCTAGGGTTTTGACAAAGTTGATTTTGATTATTTTTGTTTGTTTTTTGATATTTCTGTGGGGAGACAAGAGTTCCCTATTCTTCCATTTTGCTGATGTCACTGTTTAGTCACTCTTCATAGTAATATTTTGTGTTTGGGTATAAAATTTTCCTAAGGCTGAGCTCTTTCTTACAGTTGCATATTTTCAAGAAAGCTTGATTTAAATGCTTACACTTTATCTTAAACTTTAATATGTATGAGAAATCACCTCCAAAAATTTGTGACAAACCAAATGAATGAAGAGAAGCTATTATGATTAACAACTCATCACCTCTGAGTCAGGTGGGTTCAGAGAATAAAAACAAAAAGTCTCTCATTGTTTCTCTTACTTAATCCACAACCATTTAAAGAACAGCTTACTAAAACTAAAGTCATTACAGTAAGTACCCTACATAAAAATGAATTTCATTCCAAGAGTACATTTGTAAGTAAAATTAGTGTGTAAGTCCATCAAAGTTAGCCTAAGAACCCAACTAACAAAATCAGCTACACAGTACTGCACTATGGTAGGTTTATAATACGTTTCACACAAGTAATAGCAAACACAAAAATAAAGAAAACATTTTTAATCTTATAGTACAGTACCTTGAAAAGTGCAATAGTTCAGTACAACAGCTGTCACATAGGGGCTGACATTGAGTGGACAGGCAAAAAGAATTACTGACTGGATAAGGGGGAGGGAGAGGAAGTGGGAGATGATAAAGCTGAAGGATCATCAGAAATAGGAAATGCAGGGTAAGTTGCTATTTCAATCACAGTTGACAGTGATGGCACAGATTCTGGTTCCTTGCTGGATACATTCTATCTACCCTCTTGAAAAAAGTGGTGTCTGGTTAGTAGTACATTTGCATTTTTGGAAGTTCACAACTTAAAGATTCTTTTTTTAGGGGACTTACTGTACTCACCACTGATTGCTCTAATGATTGTAAGGACTCCCAGCAGAAGGGCTGCTGAATTTCTATTATCACCATCGTTGTTTCTTACCTCACTTAATGCCACTTTCTTTTATTATGAATTTAATATTCTATTTCATATAATAGAAGTTGAATACATTTAATCAGAGTTGAACTTTAGAAGTTATATAGAAACTGGAAGTTTAACGTTCATTCAGATTTCAATGATTAATATGAACCATGATGAAGGTCATGGCAAACCAAGCCCTTAGATCTTGAGGACCTTCTTCCTGTCCTTTGATTTTACAATCCTCTACACTCTCTAAAATGGCTTTTTTCCTTCTATTGATATCAGTTTTTATATTGTGAGAGGAGTGAGTTTCTCACAGAAACTCGCAGAAATAACTAACTTTAACTGGAAACAAAAATATTGGATTTGATCTATATGAAGAAGAAAGGAATGAAAACAACAAAAAAAAATGGGATCTATAATGGAGGTAGAAAATATGACTAATAAATAGGTAAATGGTATTATGGTAAAAGGGAAATAACAAATCTATAATTGCAAGAACTTATAGAAAAAAAATAATATGGCAGATGATATGTGTCCTTGGCATGGAAAGGGAGACAAATGGATTAAAGAGTTTAAACAGCCAAAATAAGAGACTTATTTCAGGAATCATTCAGGAATTGAAATATTTTACCCAAGTGTATTCATGTATTTTATACAATATTGAGTATTTCTAAAGTGGAATGGAATTTGGAGATTATCTCTAGCAATCAGTGTAGATCACACATGAAACACAGAAATGTGACCTTGCTTTGCCAAGGTGAAGCCGATCAGTGGAAGAAGTACAACCACAGAGCCAGCCTTACAATAGCTTCTGCAACATGTTCAAACATATTTTGGTTTAAATGGAAAATAGGTAATACTTTAAAGGCTTTAGATATACTTGATAATAGCACATATTGTGTTGAATGGTAAAAACATACAAGGGTATAAAAATTCAAGGTAAGTATAATATCTAAGGGGCTGGTTTCTGGCCTTAAGCTTCCTATATTATATTCATTCTCAAAAGACATACTGTTTCTTCTACTTATTTTATATAGAAGAGATCTTAATTAAATCCCCCCATACACCAGAAAGACCAATTTTTATGATGTTACTTGCCCATCATTGTTTAAATGTAATTCTGCCCTAAAGAAAGGAACAATTACACAGAGAAAGAATTAGACAAACTAAGCTGAAGGCAAAACACTACTTCCAGCAGTGATATAGAATAGAACCATGCAAAGAGCACACCAGAAAAAAAAATGCATGATAAAAAATGTCAATGTATCGCAAAACCAATACAGAATTGTAAAGTAAAATATATATATATATATATATATATATATATATATATATATATGGGCTAATGAAGGGGAAGTTTACATATTTTTAAAATTGAATTATCTTTGAAAAGGTGGAAAGCTATATTTGTAAAACTAATGATAATATCTGAAGGTAGCATTTCTTTCAAGCAAAGATAAAACTACATCTGGAAGAATTCTTATAAATGAGATGAGTAAAATCACTAAAAGGATTTACTTTAAAGGTCAATATTCAATTAATGTAATTGCTGGAATACTGACATGAGACCTGATTTATGGGTCTTTTAAAGAATAATATGTCCTGTTTTTGGAAACCAAAGCAGTTTTCATTGTTTATGTCATGTGCTACAACCTCACATATCTAAACTGTTTAGGACTAAGAGGCCCCATGTAGTCCAAAATAGGTTCCCACATACAGTTTATAGTGGATTGTGTTCAACACTGTGGAGTGTTTTTACCTATATCTAGGCCACTTTTATATGAAGCATGATTCTTAAAAGCAATCTTTCATGGTCTAATGGGTATTTTCATTCATGTTCGGTTGTGCTTATTTGTTCAGTCATGTTCAACTCTTTGGTACCCCATGGGCTGTAGCCCACTGATCATCTCTGTCCACGGGATTCTCCAAGCAAGAATAATGGAGTGGGTTGTCATTTTCTCCTTCAGATGATCTTCCTGGCCCAGGGGTCTGATGCACATCTCCTGTGTCTCCTGCATTGCAGGTAGATTCTTTACATACTGAGCCATTGGGGATTTTCTCTGTTACCTAAAAGTGTTAACTAAGAACTGACAGCTTTGAGATGTTCAAAGGCCATGTAACTAACCCAGTAGTGGAACATGAACACTGCAACTGGAACAAACAGCTATATCTGTCTGCTCAACAGTCAGCAAATCTTTAAAAACATAAAAATAAGATGTCTTTCTCCCCCGCCTCCCCCCATATGCTATTCATTGTCTACAGTGCCAATAGCTGACCATGGTCTAAGCTTCTCCAAATTCTCAAATTATAAGAATGATTGATGTTACAGGATTCTCGAGAACAGATTTGAGCCAGGAACCTAGGAATAATGCCTTGTGGGGATAAAATATGTAGATTATGTTGGACCAATTTGTTTCTGTGTGTGTGTGTGTGTGTGTGTGTGTGTGCATGCTAAGTTGCTTCAGTTGTGTCCAACTGTGTGCAAACCTGTGGACTGTAGCCTTCCCAGCTTCTCTGTCCATGGGATTCTTCAGGTATGAATACTGGAGTGTGTTGCCATGATCTTCTCCAAGGATATTCCTGACCCAGGGATCAAACCTTCATCTCTTGAATCTCCTGCATTGGTAGGTACATTATTTACTACTAGCATCACCTAAGAAGCAATTTCTTTCTTTATTTTTTTTTTTTTTAATGTACACTGGTCACTTCTGCTTCAATATGACAGAGTAGAAGGACATGTTCTTATCTCCTCCTGTAAAAGCATCAAAATTACAACATGCTGTTGAGCAGCCAGCAACAGGAGAACACTGGAACCCACCAAAAACAGACATCCCATGTCCAAAAACAAAGAAGAAGCTGCAACAAGATAGTAGCAGGGACACAGTCACTATAAAATCAAATCCCATACCCAAAGAGGGGGTGACCTACAAACTGGAGAACAATAACACAAAATAAATTCTCTCACTGTTGTAAATGTTCTGAGCCCCACCTCAAGCTTCTCAGCCAGGGAACCTGGCAAAAGGAATGGGAATCCCCAGGGGATCTGACCTTGAAGACCAGTGGGATTTAATTATAAGAGTTCCATAGGACTGGGGAAAACATAGACTGTTGGGGGGGGGGGCACAAACTAATTCTCAGCCATACCAAGGCCCAGAGGAAAGGAGCAATGCCCCCACAGAGTGTTGGAGGGTCTCCTATGGATGTGTCAGCAGAGGCTCACCACAGGGGTGGCGGCACTGACAGCAGCAGTCCTGGAGTACCCCGCTGGCATAAGACCTCTTGGAAGCTACTATTAACCCTATCATTGAGCCTGTAGACCCCAGGGTTGGGTCGCCTCAGGTCAAACAACTATGGTGGGGATTCAATGCCACCCATTAGATAATTGGATTAAAGCTATATTGAGGCTCTGCCCACCAGAGCAAGGCCCAGTTTCTCCCATGATCAGTCCCTCTTATCAGAAAGCTTACACAAGCCTCTTAGCCTCCTCCATCAGAGGGCAGACAGAAGAAGCAAGAACCACAACTCCATTGTGGCTAGAACAAAAACCACATAACAGAAAATTAACTAAGATGCAAAAGCAGAAAGTTTTGGCCCAGATGAAGCAACAATATAAAATTCCAGAGAAAGAAACTAAGTGAAGTAGAGATAGGCAACATTCCAGAAAAAGAATTCAGAATAACAATAGTGAAGATGATCCAGGATCTCTGGAAAACAATGGAGAAGATGTAACAAATGTTGACCAAAGACCTAGAAGAAATGAAATACAGACAGACAATACAGTGGAAGGAATCAATAGCAGGGTAACTAAGACATCTGTCTGTGTACTTGCTAAGTCCTCTCTGACTCTTTGCAATCTCATGGGCTGTAGCCTGCCAGGTTCCTATGTCCATGGGATTCTCCAGGCAAGAATACTGGACTGAGTTGCCGTTTCCTTCTCCAGGTGAGATTTAAGAATGGATAAATGATCTAGAGGACAGAATGGTGGGAATCACTGCCTCAGAGAAGAATATAGAAAAAACAATAATAATAAATAAGCTGTATTGCTTAAGAGACATCTGGGATAACATTAAATGCACAAACATTTGCATTTGGGGGTCCCAGAAGGGGAAGGGAGAGAGAAAGGACTAGAGAAAATATTTGAAGAGATAATTCCTGAAAACTTCCCCAACATGGGAAAGGAAATAGTCAATCAAATTTAGGAAGCACAGAGAGTCCCAGAAAGGATAAACCCAAGGAGGAATAAAATAAGACACATAGTAATTAAACTGACGAAAATTGAAGACAAATATAAATTAAAAACAAAAAGGGGAAAATGACAAAAAAACATACAAGGGAACTTCCATCAGGTTATCAACAGACTTTTCAACAGAAACACTACCAGCCAGAAGGGAAAGGGACAATATATTTAAAGTGATGAAAGGGAAGAACCTACAACCAAGGACACTCTACCCTGCAAGACTGTCATTCAGATCTGTTGGGGAAAGCAAAAGCTTTCCAGAAAAGCAAAAGTTAAGCACCACAAAACCAACTTTACAAAAAGTGTTAAAGGAACTTCTCTAAGTAGGAAACACAAGACAAGGAAAAGACCTATGGAAAATAAACACAAAACAATGAAGAAAATGGTAACAGGGTCATACATATTGTTAATTACCTTACGTATAAATGAATTAAGTGCACCAACCAAAAGGCATAGTCTGGCTGAGTGGATGAAAATATGTGCACTTATTACTTCTGCACCCAACAGCACCCATATATGAACTTATGCACACATCAACATAAAATTGAATTAAAAATTTACTGAGCATGGCCCCACCTACCAGAGTAAGACCCAGCTTTTCCCACAGTCAGTCCATCCCAACAGGAAGCTTCCACAATCCTCCTATCCTCATCAATCAGGGGGAAGACAGAATGAAAACCACAGTCGCAGGAAACTAACCAAACTGATCACATAGACCACAGCCTTGTGTAACTCAATGAAACTATGAGCCATATCGTGACAGCCACCTAAGACAGATGGGCCATGGTGGAGTGAGTGTCTGACAAAGTGTGGTCCACTGGAGAAGGGAATCACAAACCACTTCAGCATTCTTGCCTTGAGAACCTCATGAACAGTATGAAAATGCAAAAAGATGTAACACTGAAAGATGAACTCCCCAGATCAGTAAATGCCCAATATGCTACTGGAAAAGAGTGAAGAAATTCATCCACAAAGAATGAAGAGGTTGAGTCAAAGTGGAAAAAAAGCCTAGTTGTGGTTGTGTCTAGTGGTAAAATTAAAGTCTGATGCTGTAAAGAACAAGATTGCATAGGAACCTGGAATGTTAGGTCATGAATCAAGGTAAATTGGAAGTGGTCAAATGAGAGATGACAGTATCTACTGCTGTGGGCAAGAATCTGTTAGAAGCAATGGAGTAGCCCTCATAGTCAACAAAAGAGTTCAAAATGTAGTACTTGAGTGAAATCTCAAAAATGAAACAGTGATCTCTGTTCATATCCAAGGCAAACCATTCAATATCACAGTAATACAACACTATGCCCAACCACTAATGCTGAAGAAACTGAGGATGAACAGTTCTATGTTGACTTATAAGATCTTCTAGAACTAACCCCTCATAAAGATGTCCTCTTCATAATATGACTGGAATAAAAAAGTAGAAAGTAAAGAGATACATGGAGTAACAGGGAAATTTGGCCTTGGAATACGAAATGAAACAGGGCAAAGACTAACATAGAGTTTCTAAGAGAATGCACTGGTCATAGCAAACACCTTCTTCCAACAACACAAGAGATGACTCTACAAATGGAAATAACCAGCTGGTCAATACCAAAATCAGATTGATTATATTATTTGCAGTCAAAGATGGAGAAGCTCTATACAGTAAGCAAAACAAGACCTGGAGCTGACTGTGGCTCAGATAATGAACTTCTTATTGCAAAATTCAGACTTAAATTGAGGAAAGTAAGGAAAACGATTAGGTCATTAAGGTATGACCTACATCAATTCCCTTATGATTATACAGTGGAAGAGATAAATAGATTCAGGATATTAGATCTACACAGACTGCCTGAAGAACTGTGAATGGAGGTCTGAACATTGTTCATGAGATGGTCATCAAAACCGTACCCATGGGGAGGGTCCTAAGATGGTGGAGGAATAGGATGCCACACCACTTTCTCCCTCACAAAATCATCAAAAGATCATTTGAATGCTGAGAAACTTCCACAAAACAACTTCTGAATGCTGGCAGAGAACAGCAGGCACCCAGAAAGCCATACCATTCTTTTTGAAAGGAGGTAGGATAAAACATAAAAGGCAAAAAGAGAGACAAAAGAATTATGGGTGGAGACTTGTCCAGGGGAGGGAGTCACGAAGGAGAAGTTTCCAAACACCAGGAATCCCTCTCACTGGTGGATCTGTGGGGAGTTTTGGAATCTCAGAGGGCAACATAACCGGGAAAGGGGGAAAAACACACACACACACACACACACACACACACAGCACAGCACAGAATATGCGCCTAATCACAACTTCCAGCAGAGAAGTAGCCCAGACACTGTGTGTACCTCCAGAGAGCAGGGGCTGAACAGGGAGGCAAGAGTTGCATGCTTAGGGTAAGGACCAGGACTGAATGCCCTGAGGACAATCTGAGGGAGCTAATGTGAGATAGCAACCCATACTGTAGGATAGCCATAGAGAGCCAAAAAAAGAAAAGAAAAGAAAAACAAGAGAACTTCCCTGCAAAAAGCTTTAACCTAAGGCACAGCCAGGTCTGCTCGCAGAACAATGGATTGAGTGAATACCAGAGGGGAGCTAGCTTGGCTGCGGACCAGCCCATTACCCCACCGGAGGCAGAGACGCAGGCAGGCAACAGCCAAAGCAGAAAGGCAAGGAGCAATCTCGGCCCCTGAGATGGAATCCTCTACCAAACTGTGAGCAGGCTCCCAGTTGCTAACCAAGTCTTCCTGGAATCCTGGAGAGTTGACATCTGCCAGGAGGGTCACAGCCAGAGATCAGCTCCCCAGAGGAGACACACGGCATACCTGAGATGGCACTCTCATGGCACATCCAGGAAACTGAGCAGCTGGGACTGTGGAGGTGATTAAGATGCACTGCCCACCTGGGAAAGTGTGCTTACCAAGCACCTGGTTTCCTGAGCTCCTTGGACCTAAGAAGGGCACAAAACACATGTTGAACCAAGTCTGTGCCTTTGTGGAGTACCCAATAACCCAAACCTGAGCAGCTTAGACCTGGGAATTGAACAAAACCTAGGGCTTGCTTTGGAGAGTTCGCTGTAGAGCGACCTGGAGCCTGAGCAGTGTAGACCAGGAAAGCAAATGGGTTGTGAATTGGGCAAACCCACTGTAGTCCATACACTGTGAGCAAATCCACACATGCCAGTGATATGTGTTTGCAGTGTTCCTCCCTCCACACCCTACAACTGAACAAATAAGCCTAAATAAGTGACCACCTTTGCCCCCTTGTGCCAAGGCAGAAATTAGACACTAAAGAGACTTGCAAACAGAGGAAGCCAAAATAAACAAAGAGGGAACTGCTTTGGAAGTGACAGGTGCAACAGATTAAATCTCTGTCGTTAGCACTGACCACATTGGAAGGGGCCTGTAGACCTTGAGAAGAAGGATGAGCTGGAACAAGAAACTATCTGAAACTGAACTGACCCCACACTGCCCTCAACAGCTCCAGAGAAATTCCTAGATATATATTACTATTATCTTATCATTTTTTACTTAATTTTGTTTTAAATTTCAGTTTTTTTAATCCTTTAATTTTCATTTTTAGAACCTACTATTACCTTGCAAAAAAATACCCTATTTTAAAAACAAATTTCATATATATATGAAAATCTTGACAGACCCATTACAAGAAAAGAAGTCAAAGAAATCAAAACTGTAATCAGAAATCTTCCAACAAACAAAAGCCCAGGACTAGATGGCTTCATAGCTGAATTCTACCAAAAATTTAGAGAAGACCTGATGCCTATCCTACTCAAACTCTTCCAGAAAATTGCAGAGGAAGGTAAACTGCCAATCTCATTCTGTGAGGCCACTATCACCCTAACACCAAAACCAGAAAAAGATGCCATAAAAAAAGAAAACTACAGACCAATATCACTGATGAATATAGATGCAAAAATCCTTAACAGAATTCTAGCAAACAGAATCAAACAACATATTAAAAAGATCATATATCATGACCAAGTGGGCTTTATCACAGGGATGCAAGGATTCTTCTATATTCACAAATCAATCAATGTGATACACCACATTAACAAATTGAAAGATAAAAACCATATGATTATCTCAATAGATGCAGAGAAAGCCTTTGACAAAATTAAACATGCATTTATGATAAAAATGCTCCAGAAAGCAGGCATAGAAGGGACATACTTCAACATAATAAAAGCCATATATGATAAACCCACATCAAACATTATCTTCAATAGTGAAAAATTGAAAGCATTTCCCTAAATGTCAGGAACAAGACAAGGGTGCCCACTCTCACCACTACCATTCAAATTTTGGAAGTTTTAGCCACAGCAATCAGAGGAGAAAAAGAAATAAAAGGAATCCAGATTGGAAAAGAAGAAAAACTCTCACATTCTGCAGATGACATGATCCTCTACATAAAAAAAAAATTAAAAAAAAAAAAAAACAACTAAAGACACCACCAGAAAATTACTAGAGCTAATCAATGAATATAGTAAAGTTGCAGGATATAAAATTAACACACAAAAATCCCTTGCATTCCTATACATTAACAATAAGAAAACAGAAACAGAAATTAAGGCAACAGTTCCATTGAATATGGAAAAGAATAAAATACTTAGGAATAAATCTACTTAAAGAAACAAAAGACCTATATATAGATATTATAAAACATTGATGAAGAAATCAAAGATGACACAAGTGGATGGAGAAATATACAATGTTCATGAATCAGAAGAATCAATATAGCAAAAATGAGTATACTACCCAAAGCAATGTATATATACACTGCAGTCCTTATCAAGCTACGAACAATATAATTCAGAGAACTAGAAAAAATAATTTCATATTTTGTATGTAAATATAAAAATCCTTGAATAGCCAAAGCAATCTTGAGAAAGAAGAATGGAACTGGGAGAATCAACCTGCCTGAATTCAGTTATACTACAAAGCTACAGTAATCAAGATAGTATGGTACTGGCACAAAGACAGAAACATAGATCAATGGAACAAATTAGAAAGCCCAGAGGTAAATCCACGCACCTATGGAAACCTTGTTTTTGACAAAGGAGGCAAGAATATACAATGGAGAAAAGATAATCTCTTTAAAAAGTACGACTGGGAAAACTGGTCAATCAGTTGTAGAAAAATGAAACTAGAGCACTTTCTAACAGCATACACAAAAATAAACTCAAAATGGATTAAAGATCTACATGTAAGACCAGAAACTGTAAAACCTCTAGAGGAAAACATAGACAAAGCACTCTCTCACATAAATAACAGCATGATCCTCTTTGGTTCACCTCCCAGAGTAATGGAAATAAAAGTAAAAATAAACAAGTGGGACCTAATTACACTTAAAAGAATTGGCACAATAAAAGAATTTATAAGCAAGGTGAAAAGAAAGCCTTTCATAATGGGAGAAAGTAATAACAAAGGAAGTATCTGACACAGAATCAAACTAAAAAATATACAAGAAGCACATGCAGCTCAATTCCAGGAAAATAAAATACCCAATCAAAAAAAAAAAAAAAAAAAGGCGGGGGGGACAAAGAATGAAACAAACATTTCTCCAAAAAAGACATACAGATCGTTAACAAACACATGAAAAGATGCTCAACATCACTCATTGTCAGAGAAATGCAAATCAAAACCACAATGAGGTTCCATCTGACACCAGTCAGAATGGCTGCTATGAAAAGTTTACAAACAATAAATGCTGAAGACGGTGCGGAGAAAAGGGAACCCTCTTACACTGTTGGTGGGAATGTGAACTAGTACAGTCACAGTGGAAAACAGTCTGGAGATTCCTTTAAAACTGAAAATAGAACTCCCATCACTTTAGTTCACTCTCTCAGTCCTGTCCGACTCTTTGCGACCCCATAAATTGCAGCACACCAGGCCTCCCTGACCATCACCAACTCCCGGAGGTCACTCAAAGTCACATCCATTGAGTTGGTGACTCCTTTCAGCCATCTCATCCTCTGTCTTCCCCTTCTCCTCCTGCCCCCAATCCCTCAAAGCATCAGAGATTTCCAAGGATTCAATGCTTTGCATGAGGTGGCCAAAGTACTGGAGTTTCAGCTTTAGCATCATTCCTTCCAAAGAACACCCAGGACTGATGTCCTTTAGAATGGACAGGTTGGATCTCCTTGCAGTCCAAGGGGCTCTCAAGAGTCTTCTCCAACACCACAGTTAAAAAGCATCAATTATTTGGCTTTCAGCTTTCTTCACAGTCCAATTCTCACATCCATACATGACTACTGGAAAATCATAGCCTTGACTAGATGGACCTTTGTTGACAAAGTAATATCTCTGCTTTTGAATATTTTATCGAGGTTGGTCATAATTTCCTTCCAAAGAGTAAGCATCTTTTAATTTCATGGCTGCAGTGACCATTTGCACTGATTTTGGAGCCCAAAAATATAAAGTCTGACACTGTTTCCACTGTTTCCCCATCTATTTCCCATGAAGTGATGGGACCAGATGCCATGATCTGAGTTTTCTGAATGTTGAGCTTTAAGCCAACTTTTCCACTCTCCTCTTTCACTGTCATTAAGAGGCTCTTTAGTTCCTCTTCACTTTCTGCCACGTTGCAGGGTGGTGTCATCTGCATATCTGAGGTTATTGATATTTCTCCCGGCAATCTTGATTCCAGTTTGTGCTTCTTCCAGCCCAGCATTTCTCATGATGTACTCTGCATATAAGTTAAATAAGCAGGGTGACAATATACAGCCTTGATGTACTCCCTTTCTTATTTGGAACCAGTCTGTTGTTCCATGTCCAGTTCTAACTGTTGCTTCCTGACCTGCATATAGATTTCTCAAGAAGCAGGTCAGGTGGTCCGGTATTCCCATCTCTTTCAGAAATTTCCACAGTTTATTGTGATACACACAGTCAAAGGATTTGGCATAGTCAATAAAACATAAACAGATGTTTTTCTGGAACTCTCTTGCTTTTTCCATGATCCAGTGGATGTTGGCAATTTGATCTCTGATTCCTCTGCCTTTTCTAAAACCAGCTAGAACATCTGGAAGTTCACAGTTGACTTATTCCTGAAGCCTGGCTTGCGGAATTTTGAGTATTACTTTACTGGCATGTGAGATGAGTGCATTTGTGCGGTAGTTTGAGCATTCTCTGGCATTGCCTTTCTTTGGGATTGGAATGAAAACTGACCTTTTTGAGTCCTATGGCCACTGCTAAGTTTTCCAAATTTGGTGGCATATTGAGTGCAGCACTTTCACAGCATCATCTTTCAGGATTTGAAATAGCTCAACTGGAATTTCATCACCTCCACTAGCTTTGTTTGTAGTGATGCTTTCTAAGGCCCACTTGACTTCACATTCCAGGATGTCTGTATCTAGGTGAGTGATCACACCATAGTGATTTTATTGGTCGTGAAGGTCTTTTCCATACAATTCTTGTATGTATTCTTGCCTGCTCTTCTTAATATCTTCTGCTTCTGTTACGTCCATACCATTTCTGTTCTTTATTGAGTCCATCTCTGACAGAATGTGGTCCACTGGAGAAAAGAATGGCAAACCACTTCAGTATTCTTGTCTTGAGAACCTCATGAACAGTATGAAAAGGCAAAATGATAGGATACTGAAAGAGGAATTCCCCAGGTCAGTAGGTGCCCAATATGTGACTGGAGATCAGTAGAGAAATAACTCCAGAAAGAATGAAGGGATGGAACCAAAGCAAAAACAATACCCAGTTGTGGATGTGACTGGTGAAAGAAGCAAGGTCCAATGCTGTAAAGAGCAATATTGCATAGGAACCTGGAATGTCAGGTCCATGATTCAAGGCAAATTGGAACTGGTCAAACAAGGGATGGCAAGAGTGAATGTTGACATTCTAGGAATAAGCAAACTAAAATGGACTGGAATGGGTGAATTTAACTCAGATGACCATTATATCCACTACTGCAGGCAGGAATCCCTCAGAACAAATGGAGTAGCCATCATGGTAAACAAAAGAGCCCAAAATGCAGTACTTCGATGCAATCTCAAAAACAACAAAATGAACTCTGTTCATTTCCAAGGCATACCATTCAATATCAGTGTAATCCAAGTCTATGCAACAACCAGTAATGCTGAAGAAGCTGAACTTGAATGGTTTTATGAAGACCTACAAGACCTTTAAGAACTAACACACCAAAAAGATGTCCTTTTCATTATAGTGGACTGGAATGCAAAAGTAGGAAGTCAAGAAACACTTGGAGTAACAGGCAAAGTTGGCCTTGGGATGCAGAATGAAGCAGGGCATAGGCTAATAGAGTTTTGCCAAGAGAATGAACTGGTCATAGCAAACACCCTCTTCCTACAACACAGGAGAAGACTCTATACATGGACATTACCAGATGGCAATACCAAAGTCATATTGATTATATTCTTTGCAGCCAAAGATGGACAAACTCTATACAGTCTGCAAAAACAAGACTGGGACCTGACTGTGGCTCAGATCATGAACTCCTTGTTGCCGAATTCAGACTGAGACTGAAGAAAGTAGGGACAACCGCTAGACCATTCAGCTATGACCTAAATTAAATCTGTTATGATTATACAGTGGAAGTGAGAAATAGATTTAAGGGACTAGATCTGATAGATAGAGTGCCTGATGAACTATGGACGGAGGTTCGTGACATTGTACAGGAGACAGGGATCATGACCATCCTAATGGAAAAGAAATGCAGAAAAGCAAAATGGCTGTCTGGGGATATCTTACAAATAGCTGTGAAAAGAAGAGAAATGAAAAGCCAAGGAGAAAAGCAAAGATATAAGCATCCAAATGCATAGTTCCAAAGAATAACAAGAAGAGATAAGAAAGCCTTCCTCAGTAATCAATGCCAAGAAACAGAGGAAAGCGACAGAATGGGAAAGACTAGAGATCTCTTCAAGAAAATTAGAGATACCAAAGAAACATTTCATGCAAAGATGGGCTTGATAAAGTACTCCCATACAACACAGCAATCCCACTGCTGGGCATACACACTAAGGACACCAGAAAGGAAAGAGACACATATACCCCAATGTTCATCACAGCACAGTTTACAATAGCTAGCACATGGAATCAACTTAGATGCCCATCAGCAGACAAATGGATATGAAAGCTGTGGTAAATATAGACAATGGAATGTTACTCAGATATTTTTTAAAAATGCATTTGAATCAGCTCTAATGAGTTGGATGGAACTGGATCCTATAATACAGAGTGAATTAAGTCAGAAAGAAAAATAACAATATAGTATATTAATGCATAAAATGGAATTTCAAAAGATGGTAACAATGATCAACCCTACATGTGAGACAGCAAAAGAGACACAGATGTAAAGAACAGACTTTTGGACTCTATGGGAGAAGGTGAGGGTGAGTTGATTTGAAAGAATAACATTGAAACATGTATATTACCATATGTGAAATATATCACCAGTCCAGCTTCAATGCCTGAGATAGGGTGCTCAGAGGTGGTACACTGGGATGACCCTGAGAAATGGAATGGGGAGGGAGCTAGGAAAGGGGTTCATGATGGGAAACACATGTACACCCATGGCTGATTCATGTCATGAAGAGCAACAATTACTACGATATGTAAAGTATTAGCCTCCAATTAAAATATATTAATTAAAAAAACATACCCATAAAAAAAGAAATGCAAAAACTCAAAATGGTTGTCTGAGGAGGCCTTACAAATAGCTGAGTGAAGAAGAAAGTTAAAAGGCAAAGATAAAAAGCAAAGATATACCCATTTAACTGCAGAGTTCCAAAGAATAGCAAGGAGATATAATATAGCATTCTTAAAGGATACATGCAAAGAAATATATGAAAGAAATAGACTGGAAAAGACTAGAGATCTCTTCAAAAAGATTAGAGATACCAAGGGAATATTGGAGAAGGAAATGGCAACCCACTCCAGTGTTCTTGCCTGGAGAATCCCAGGGACGGGGGAGCCTGGTGGGCTGCCGTCTATGGACTCACACAGAGTCGTACACGACTGAAGTGACTTAGCAGCAGCAGCAGCAGCAAGGGAATATTACAGACATAGATGGGCTCAGTAAAGGTCAGAAATGGTATGAACTTAACAGAAGCATAAAATATTAAGAAGAGGTGGTAAGGATACACAGAAGGACTATACAAAAATGATCTTCATGACCCAGATAACCATGATGGTGAGACCACTCATCTAGAGCCAGACATCCTGGAGTGCAAAGTCAAGTGGGCCTTAGGAAGCATGACTATTAACAAAACTAGAGGAGGTGATGAAATTCCACTTGAGCTATTTCAAATTTTAAAAGATGATGCTGTGACAGTGTTGCACTCAATATGCCAGTAAATTTGGAAAACTCAGCAGTGGTGACAGGACTGGAAAAGTTGATATTTCATTCCAATCCCAAAGGAATGCAATGAAAGAATGCTCAAATTACTGCACAATTGTACTCATTTCACACGCTAGCAAATTAATGCTCAAAATTCTCCAAGCTAGGCTTCAACAGTGCATGAACTGAGAACTTCCAGATGTTCAAGTTTATTTAGAAAAGGCAGAGGAACCACGGATTAATTTGCCAACATTTGTTGGGTCATAGAAAAAGTAAGAGAATTCCAGAAGAGCTTGTACTTCTACTTAATTGACTGCACTAAAACCTTTGACTGTGTGGATCATAACAAACTATGGAAAATTCTTAAAGAGATTAGAATACTAGGCCACCTTACATTCCTCCTGAGAAATCTGTATGCAGGTCAAGAAGCAACAATTAGATCTGGACATGGAACAATGGAGTGGTTTGAAATTTGGAGAAGAGTATATTGTCACCCTGCTTATTAATTTATATGCATAGTACTTCATGTGAAATGGCATGCTGGATGAAGCACAATCTAGAATCAAGATTCCAGGGAGAAGTAGCATTAAGCTCAGATATGCAGATGACACCACTCTTAATACAGACGTGAAGAGAAACTAAAGAACCTTTTGATGAAAGCAAAAGAGGAGAATGAAATAGCTGACTTAAAACTCATTATTGGAAAAAAAAAAAAAAAAAACAACTAAGATCATGTCATCTGGTCCCATCACCTCCTGGCAAATAGATAGGGAAACAATTGAAACAGTGACGGACTTTATTTTTGGAGGCTCCAAAATCACTGCAGATGGTGATTGCAGCCATGAAATTAAAGGGCACTTGCTCTTTGAATGGGAAGCTATAATAAACTTGGACAGCCTATTAAAAAGCAGAGACATTACTTTGCCAACAAAAGTCCATCTAGTCAAATCTATGGTTTTTCCAGTAGTCATGTATGGATGTGAGAGTTGAACCATAAAGAAAGCTGAGTGCTAAAGTATTAATGCATTTGAATTGTGGCACTGGAGAAGACTGGAGATTCCATTGAACTGCAAGAAGGTCAAACCAGCCAGTACTAAAGAAAATCAGTCCTGAATATCCATTGGAAGGACTGATGCTGAAGCTGAAGCTCCAATCCCTTGCCCACCATATGTGAAGAGCTGACTCATTGGAAAAGACCCTGATGCTGGGAAAGATTAAAGGTAGGAGCAGAAGGGAACGACAGAGGATAAGATGGCTGGATATCATCATTAACTCAATGGACATGAGTTTGAGCGGGCTCCGGGAGTTGATTATGGGCAGGGAAGCCTTTTGTGCTGCCCTTCATAGGTTTGCAAAGAGTCAGACAGAACTGAGCGACTGGACTGAACTGAACTGAACTGATTTGTCCTAGAGCTCCAACTGTCACTAGCTGAGAGTTTGGAAGCAATGGATATGAAATAATAACAAGGTTGTGTTTACCAGAAATCCTGTTCTGTACAAACCCCTTTGAAGCCCTGAGTTGTGAGAACGGAAACTGAGATATTAGATACAGCCTCTTTTGTCTTGTACACGTCACTGCCATTAGACAATGCATTTATTAGACAGACAAGGATCTCTCTGGTCTATTCTGAAACAAATGCATAAGATCAGTACTAGTTACTAGGTAATCTCTAACTCTTAACTATTGATTCTCTTTGATTTAATTGATCATTGAGTCTGGCAAATTTAAACAAATCTGGTTTTCACTTCTCAATTAACAAAGTCTACAAAAATTTTACAAAAATATGTTTACCTTGTTCATTTATCAATAAATATCAATGCCTAATATATGCCCTGCTCTAATCCCTCTTGCTAAGGATTTTCCAAAGACAATTAAAATATAGCCATTTTTCTACTTTTAGGAAGCTCATGATCATAAAAATGAGAAAGGTACAAATAACTGCCAAAACAAGCAAAATCAAAGGCATACTAAGAATTAGTAACAAGAAAATTCCTTTGGGCCGCAAGAAAAAAAACCAATTGCAATGTGCAAGTTAATGGCACAGCCTTGGGGAATGGTGGAACCAGGGGTGAAGCTCTACTTTTTAAACCTTTGTAAACTTCATCTGCCTTTCTGTGAAATGGGATGACAATTTCCTACTTATTTGACTAACAAAAAGATCAAATGCAATAATGCTCCTCAATGCTTACTCCATAGTGACTGGAAAACTGGTGGTTCTGTTGATAAGAAAGTCAGTTTAGAGAAAGAAGATAAGATAAACACAGATTGAGATTGTTGGCTGTAAGGTAGAATGCAAAATCTATATGAAACTATCCAGTATAAACACTTGTACATATTTGCACTAAACGATTTTCAAAACATTATTCCATCTTTCAGTGTTTTTAATCCTGATTCACTCTCTCACACCACGTTCTCCCTTCACTCCCAAGAGATTGAGTTTAGCGTTGGGAGGGGTGTAAGTAACATCATGTGTGTCTAAGTACACAAAATTTATGATTCCAATTTGTTTCACTCACTTCTCCATGGTTTTCTTATCAGTGGCTTGTATATTCTTTATGGCCTTGCACATTTAATTACTATCATTTTACTGCTGAATTCATTTTCTCTTTCCCCTGACTCTAGTTTTTCTTGCTCTGCTGGCATTTCTCTTGCATGTATAAATTCATGCAAGTATTATAAGTTTAATTTAGCTTTAAATTACTAATTGGTATCTATATAGTAGACATTATGGTTGTGAATGAATCTGAGACAAACACAAAATACTATATAATTTTTGACATCAGCACATTTACCAAGCATACTTTTGATCTTTGTAAGCTACTCCTTCACTTTTTTTGTGTGTGCCAAATGAATCCTATAGTAAATTTTTCTTTCTTTTATTACTTATTTCTACAGCAAATACACATGTGAATCCATCTCAGTCTTCTAGATGGAGTTTCCTTATTTGGGATTTGTTGCTGAGAACATTGGGTGTATAGGTGCTAATTCACTTCAGTCATGTCTGACCCTTTGCAACCTCATGAATGGTAGCCCATCAGTCCATAGGATTTTTCAGGCAAGAATATTGGAGTGGGTTGCCATACCCCTCTCCAGGGGATCTTCCCAACCCAGGGGTTGAACCTGCATCTCTTGTATCTCCTGTATTGGCAGTCAGACTACCTGGGAAGCTAAAGAACACTGGGACATCAGTGAAATATGTCCTAAGGTTAAATGGAATATTCAAGGGTTGAAAGTGTAATTCCTCAAAATTTTCCCTAGTAAAAATTGATTTCTAGTAGAGCTAGTCTTCAGAGATTACCAGGAAGCCTGGTAATTGAAATGGTCTTGGCTAGACTAGGGGACATACTTGCACAAGTGGGCAACTCCCAGGTGTCTTCATCTAAACGGGAATCCCCCTGGAGGTGAGTAATCTTACAAGTTCCTCCATTCCAGATCTCACAAATCTCTTAAATTTCCTCCCTGTTTAAGAGATCTCTGGAACACAGAGGGACTTCATCACTTCTTAGTTTAATACAAATAGAGAAACAACATTGATAACACATAGTGTTATCATCCATGTTGTTACAGATTTGCTTAGTGCTTTTGACAGACCTGGAGATGCTAGGAACAGAAAGAAGCAAAAAGAATAAATGAGAAGTATTTTTAAGACAGAAAAAGCTCACCAACCCAAAAGCACTGTGGAGTTAGGCCTGCAAACTGTCTTGGGGACTGAAAAATTCAAGAAATCCAGCCAGGGTGTGGGAAAAGCCACATTTTAAACAGAGCAGTGTTGAAGACGAAACAGATTCATCCCTCAGGTCAATACCTCCTTGTCCATCTTATCCCCAGTCCCAACATTCTGGATTTTACTGAATTTAATTAAAAAAAAAAAAAAAAGATCTGTTTTATACTTTTTCAGAGATTTGGTCATTTTAGAAACTTTCAAATTGTCTGAAGATTGAGGTTAACAGGCTAAAGGAGTTCAAACCAAAGTATCAAATTAATTGCCCCTTGAAAATTGAGAAACTGATTTTAGAAATATCTAATTCAAGATTAAGTACTAAAAAGAACTTCTTTTAATCATGGCAGAGGCATAAATTAAAAAAAAAAAAAAAGGCATGACTCTCCCAAAGCTTTGAATGATTAAACCTGTGGAAAATGAATGTACTTACATGTCTTCCATCAGTTACATCCTGGATATAAATGTGTGTTGAAATCTGATTCCCTCTTTAAGGATCAGCCAAAGTCTTGCTTCTCTGCAGCATCCTAAAATCCCTTCAGTCAGACAAGCTGATTTGTCCTCCCTATAATCCTAAGAGTGTTTGTTCAATTGTTGTAACATATATGCAGGAAAGATTCAGAGGGGAGATTTGGGAATTGAGGAGTGTTATTTACATTTTAGATCCCATATTTCTCAGCTCTGTGACTATGGGGAAATAACACTTTCCTTAAGCCCTAAGTCATCATCATATGAAAAATGAAAAATGGGAATTATAATGAATCAGATCAGTCAGGCTTATACCCAGGTATATCAGCTGTTAATACACTGAATACTTCTGCTTGAGGGGTCCTGCCACTCTAGTTGCCCAGGACCTCTATATACAAACTACTTTGGGAACTAAAGTGTTAAGATCTAACATGGGCTTAGAGGAGTCTACATTGTAACCTTTTGTTTGATGATATCTCTGCTGTAGGAGTGATTAGATATTTTAAATATTACCTTCCCTAATTGCAAGTATTAAAACTATTGTTTCCCTGATACTGACTACATGTATCGTGTTTTGGCAGGTAGTTTCTGTTGTTATAACAAAATATCATTTTAATTTTATTACTAGTTCCTAAATTTGTCCATTTTTCTGATTTTATTGATACTTTAATGGCATATTTTGTTTTATTATCTCAGTGACTAACACACCACTTTTCACAGAGTAGGTATGCAACAAGTGAACACTGAATTAAAATAAAGGAAAATTATCCAATTTTCCTATGAATCTTAGTATAGTTATGTAAATAAATCACTATTTCTATCAACTTATTTCCTCAGATGATTGGCTTAGTATCTTGCAATAGTAGCTTTCATATCGTTAGTGGAGGAATATACAGGGGGCGCTAGTGGTAAAGAACCCACTTGCCAATGCTGGAGACATAAGAGACATGGGTTCAATCCCTGAGTCAGAAAGATCCCAAGGAGGAAGGCATGGCAACTCCAGTATCCTTGCCTGGAGATCCTATGGACTGGGGAGCCTAGTGGGCTATAGTCCATAGGGTCACAAAGAGTTGGACGCAACTGAAACAACTTAGCACACATGCACACATATAGTTGAATACATGGTAGAATCTTTGTGAAAAATCACATGTAAAATCACAACTGTTCTGAGTCAATAATACTTATCTTTAGGTGTGCACTTTCATAGATGCAAGCTGGCTTCATAACATTAAAAGAAGTGGGTTCATCTTTGTGTAAATTCTTGACTGCCATACAATAAGATGCAATATGTCTCCTCTAGATCAATCCCACAAGCAAGTGTTTGAAATACCAAATACTGTTTCAACATATTATATCCAAAGTTATATGTAATTAGTAAGCAATTTGGATAATCACTTTCAATGCCTGCAATATACTCTCCAGCAAATCTGTATTGGGAGCCAACAGGAATTTGTTGAAGAAACATGGACAGCACTGTGATAGGACAGAGAATCACTGTTATCATCTTTAATCATGATGGCCACCGATGTCACTGAAGAACTTTCTTCAGTCCGGTCTAATTCAACCATTTTTTAAATCATGCCTATCATTGGTTGCTGGGCTCCAGAAGACACAAAAAGGAATACTGGTTAAGTTTTGTGGAAGTGACTTTTGCAACTATCAGTTGACCGAGCCTGTAATCCAGAGTTGAAACTAAGTGATCTGTTTATCACTCTGATCCCCACTCTTTCTACCTCCTAGACCATCATGGACTTGACCTATTTGTTTCAGCTTAAATCAACACTTTTTTTGAGTTTCTTCAACTACCTTACCTATGTTTACACATTTATTCCATGGATAAAACACACAGTTTTCTCCATCCAGGGGAGGGATCACTTGTCTTTCTCAGTTTTCCTCTATTTGATATTTGGTCCAAGTCTAATAATCAGAGTCTTTATTATTAATTTACTGCTCTGTTTTAAATGTCTCACACTCCTAGAATCAAAAATTTAATTTATATCAGATTGAAAAATAACCTACCAGAATAATATATATCATCTACTTAAGCACAGTTATACTGATTCTATATTAAGAGAATTTTGGCTGTCAAAATGTTTGTTTTTGCTTTTGAATGTTATGCTGTTATTGTTTTCTTTAAATGTGAAAATTTCATCTGTGATAGGAAAGTGATTCTCTTTAACAAACAGATTACTGCTTTTATTTTATCATTTTTGAAAATGTTTAAAGAGACCTATTTCACCAACCAAAAGTGGCATCTTCAGTGTAACAGAGACTGTTCATAAGTCTCCAACCCTTCGTAAAATGTTTAATCAGAACAATTAACACTAATTTTAAATATATATAAATAAGGTAATTATTATAACAGTAAAAATGAATGCCGTGTTAAGTTGGTCATATTTTCTATTATTCTCTATTTAATTTTCTTTGCTATGTATCATTGATCTTTTTAAAATTTAATTGTAAGTTTTATTTATTATTAAACAACTCTCTTTAAAGTGCTAATTGACAGTTTGCTAGAAATATAATCATGTGTAAATGTTTAGAACTCTGTGTTCCAAAGGTTTATTTTTTTGTTTGTTTGTTTGTTTGGTGAATATACATATCACGATGTTATAACAAGAGTGTGTCAATGCTAATCATACTTATCACAGCTGGCAATTTCTAAAGTCATTTTTTGCTGACCATGTCTTTCTTGCTACATGAAACATACTTTCTGAAAACTGCTGATTGCCATTATCTACTAAAATATTCTAACATCCACCTGTGTCCATTTCTTGCTTTCCTGCCGAACTCCATGATTTTTGGCTTTGATTACTCATCAATGTAGATTCTTCTTTAATATTTTCTTCATGACTTTTTCTAAATATTGAAATGAAAATTGATCCCCAAAGCAATTATTCTTGACATTCATATATTATTTAAAAAAAAAAAAAAAGAAACTAGGAAAATGGAAGCTTAGATCCTGGTGTTTAAATGTGTCTAAGCTCCTTATTTGAATCACTAATGTTATAGTATGAGGACAAAAATTTGCATTTGAGTTGGAAATTGGTTGACGATGGCATCATGTAGTGTACATTTTGCTTATAGTTTGCCAAAAGCAGCGCAGGGTCTTGGAAATCTGCAAAGAGTGCAATGAGTGAATAGCAAACCTTCAGTGGCACTGCTTGCTCTCCAGATGGTACAAGGAAAGGACGTGACCAGAGCTTCTAGTTCATACATATTGTCATTTGTGTGCAAGTTCTCAGAACTGACACAAACATTTGAAATCTAAAGGACAAATTAATAGCATAAAATTTATCATAAGGTAACATTACATTATCTTTTTTAACAGTCCATGAATTAAATATAGAAATTAATTATGAAACCTATTATATTTTTCCTTGAAGAAAACAAGTGTTTAAGAATCTTTTGAAAACATCTGTTGATAAATTATACCACTTTCTCATTGCTGATTTTAGGCATACAGTGACTTCCTTCATCCCAAGACACATTATAAATACATACTGGGAGTGATATTTATACATTACAGTATTAGAGACTCATTCACTATAACTAAGTTTCCTATGAGAGAGATTATCATGTGGAAAAAATTCAAAATATGTGCTATATCTAAATGAACCTAAACATTTTATTTTGCATATTGACATGGAGAGAGGGGGTAGAGAAGCTATGTTTCTGTGATCTTCAGATTGTTTTAGGGACATACTCTTTACACATGTGTCTAAGCTCTCACATGTTCAGCTTTTACTTTACATACAGAAAAGGGCATTTTTCTGTATTATTGTTAATTTTGTTTTCCTTAAGTGCAGTTTGAATACAAGATGACCAGAGAGGTTAAAAAGTAAAATAATGAGTTCAAATTACTTTCATATCTGGTATGGTCTTTTTAAATGGAGTGCGAACACAGACTAGGTTTGACTTTTTTTTTTAATATCTTAAGATTCCAATTCTTTTAAAGATATAGGAGCTTATTTTAGTGTAAACTACCCACTTTCCCCCCACCCCCCTATACACAAAAAAGATTATCAAACACAGTTTTGAGCTGAGGCTAAACTTGGATCACCCACTCTTCTCTAACTTCCTTGCCCTGATGTACCAAAGACTATGTACCATCAACATTCCTCCTTCTAGTTTGGCAGGTTCAGGAAATGGTCACTACATGACAAATTGAGCATATATTCCTTTGAATGGTTATCACTTTTGTAAGGTTTTCTCTATTTTTTAATTGATAAAACTTTATTAAAGTAGTGACAAAACTCACTATAATTCTTCCTGCTAAAATTAACAAGGATGAAATTTCAGCTCAAGGTAATGAGACAGCACTTAGTAAGACTTTGAGGGGAAATGAATGTACTTTTATGTGGATACATAGATAATTCCACACAAGAGAAATTTCTTGGTATTTTGGAAGTGATTTCTATCTGCAGACATGGCTTGATTTACTACATGATGAAGGTGGGCTAGTTTGTCATAAGTTATTCTATTATTTTCTTGTCTTTGGTGATTCTAGTTACAAGTGGTTTTCCTCTATATTTGCATCTTTGCCTTGCTGTTTTCTTCTTCTAAATGTTAGGAGTTATGTCTTCCAATTTCCTTATAATATTCTCAACATATCAACCTGATTTCTGTTTTCCAAGGCAACAAAGCCCACTCTGCTATTGTTTTTGTTTCTTTGTTCAGTATTTTACAATTTTCTGGCTCTTTATGACTCCATGAACTGCAGCACACCAGGCTTTTCTGCCCTTCATTATCGCCCAGAGTTAGCTCAAATTCCTGTCCATTGAATCCATGACACTATATAAATATGTCCCCCTCTGCTGCCCCCTCTCCTTTTGGCTTCAGTCTTTCCCAACATCAGGTTTTTGTTTTGTTTTGTTCTTTTTCCAGTGAGTCAGTTCCTCATGCAAATACAGTAGAGTGACTTATGGTTTCAACTAACAATTGTAAAGCATCTGACAACAAAAACAGTATTGGCAATCAGCCAAGTAATTGATTATAGTGATTGAGTTTGGAGGCGTGAACATGTCCTTCAGGAGAAAAAGCAGGTACATTAGGTTTCCACTGGACTGGCCAGTAGAGGTGTAGGAAGCGGAGGCTGACAAAGTACCAGACTCAAGACAAGAGACAGTTTCTTTCAGAATCTGAAAGGCAAACAGGTGAATGTTGAAAACATGAAAAGAAA
Source organism: Oryx dammah (assembly GCF_014754425.2). Taxonomy (NCBI): domain Eukaryota; kingdom Metazoa; phylum Chordata; class Mammalia; order Artiodactyla; family Bovidae; genus Oryx; species Oryx dammah. The sequence goes on along the minus strand of NW_024070202.1, from coordinate 3,203,250 downwards.
CTTAATGAGGAAGTTTCTGCAGATCAGGAAATGGCCAGTTGTTGTGGAGAGTGGATGCTATCAGCCCAGGAGTTCTGGAGAGTGAGATTTATGACACTTCCCACTAACTAATTCGTTTTCATTTCCTCCAGATTTCCTAGAAAAGTAATGATCCCCCAGTATGTACTTTTGAACACACCAAGTTTCTATGCTATCTTTCTCTTCTTAATAAGACATTCCTTGGTAACGATAGCAATAATTTTTATAGCTCATAAGACTCTTAAGATGATATCATCATCAGAGTGTACATTTATGCAATTGAGTATAGATTCCTATAAATGTATTTTTTTCTTCCCAGTATCTACAGAGTTTCCCATATCCTATTTGCAAATAAGTCCAGTGGATGTCATTTTGGTTTGTGGCTAAAAACCCTTGCAAAACCCCAATCTTTCTGCTGGAGGGTTTCAGACAGCCATGATCTAATGGCCTAAAATTTGACCTTCACTGGTATATCAATATATTGACTAATTAAAAGTGAATTTCATAAACATTAAATATGCCATTACTTCTCCTTCTCATAACCCAAATGATAATGGGTTTCATTTGGTTAGTTGACACTACTAGAGATTAATGTAGATCAGTGGTCTCCAATTAGAGGCAATTTTTGCTACACCCCCCCCCAACTGCTCCAACCCCAGGGAAAGTCTCTAATTGGGTTGATGGAGTGAGCTGAGAAGATTACTTGCAACTGATGGTTAAAGGTTGTAAAATACCATACAGGGCACAGGACAGCTCACACAAAGAATCATCTGGTCCCAAATGCCAGTGCCTCTGAGACTGAGAAACACTGCCTTGGATTTTTATTTTTTTTTCTGAGCTGTCTGTTTACCTTTAAGTCAAATTATACATGCAAATAGATCGAAGTATTGAATCATTATATTGTTGTTGTTGTCCAGTTGCTAAGTCGCGTCTGATTCTTTTCAACCCCAAATACTCCAGCATGCAAGGCTTCCCTGTCCTTCACTATCTCCCAGAGATTGCTCAGACTCATGTCCAATGAGTCAGTGATGCCATCCAACCATCTCTTTCTCTGTCGACCCCTTCTCCTCGTGCCCTCAAGCTTTCCCACCATCAGGGTCTTTTCAATGAGTCAGGTCTTCACATCAGGTGGCCAAAATATTAGAGCATCAGCTTCAGCATCAGTCCTTCCAATGAATGTTCAGGGTTGATTTCCTTTAGGGTTGACTGGTTTGATCATATTACAGTCTATGGGACTCTCAAGAGTCTTCTTGAGTATCACAATTTGAAAATATCAGTCTTTTGGTACTCTTTGATACCAGATCTCACTTTGGTACTTCTTTATGGTCCAAATCTCACATCCATACAAGAATACTGGAAAAACCATAGCTTTCACTATACAATCTTTATTGACATGATATTGTATCTGCTTTTTTAATATGCTGTCTAGGTTTGTCATAACTTTCCTTTCAAGGAGCAAGTGTCTTAATTTCATGACTGCAGCACTGTCCACAGTGATTTTAGAGTCTAAGAAAATAAAATCTGTCTCTGCTTCCACTGTTTCCCTTTATATTTGTCATCAAGTGTTTCCTTTTCTATTTATTCCTGTCATCATGTCAGTTGCCTTGATATAAGTTTTTTGAATGTTTAATTTTAAGCCAGCTTTTTCACTCTCCTCTTTCACCTTCATCAGAGATTCTTTAGTCCTTCTTCATTTTCTGCCTTTAAAGTGGTATCATCTGCATATATGAGGTTGCTGATGTTTCTCCCACATATCTTAATTGCAGCTTGTGATTAATCTAGTTCAGTATTTCACATAATGTGTTCTACATACAAGTTAAATAAGCACAGTGACAATATACAGCCTTGTCATATTCCTTCCCAATTTGGAACCACTCCTTTGTTCCGTGTCCGGTTCAAACTGTTTCTTCTTTACCAGCATACAGAGTTATCAGGAGACAGGTAAGGTGGTCTGGTATTCCCATTTCTTTAAGAATTTTTCACAATTTGTCATAATCCACACATTGACTTTAGCATAGTTAATGAGGCAGAAGTAGATATTTTTCTGGAATTCCCTTGTTTTCTCCATGATCCAACAAATGTTGGCAATTTAATCTCTAGTTCCTTTGCCTTTTCTGAACCCAGATCATACATCTGGGAGTTCTTGGTTCACAGATTGTTGAAGCTTACCTTGAAAGATTTGGAACATATTGTATGGTAGTTTGAACATACTTTGGCATGGCCCTTCTTTGGGATTGGAATGAAAACTGGGCTTTTCCAGTCCTTTAACCACTGCTGAGTTTTCCAAATATGCTGACATTTTGAATGCAGCACTTTCGCAGCATCATCTTTTAGAATTTTAAATAGCTCAGCTCGAATTCTGTCACCTCCACTAGCTTTGTTCATAGTAATGCTTCCTAAGGTCTACTTGACTTCGCATTTCAGAATGTCTGGCTCTAGGTGAGTGACACATCTTCCTGGCTACCTGGGTCATTAAGACCTTTTTTTTTTTGTATAGTTCTTCTGTGTATTCTTGCCACTTCATAATACTTTCTGCTTCTGTTAGGTCTTTACCATTTCTCTTCTTTATCGTGCCCATCCTTGTATGAAATGCTCCCTTGGTGTCTAGTTTCCTTGAAGTGAGCTGTAGTGTTTCCCATTCCATTGTTTTCCTCTGTTTCTTCACATTGTTTATTTAATCAGTCCTTCTTATCTCTCTTTGCTATTCTCTGGAACTCTGCATCCAGTTGGGTATGTCTTTCCCTTTCTCCCTTGCCTGTCACATCTCTGCTTTCCTCAGCCGTGTGTAATGTCTTCTAAAACAACTGCTTTGCTTCTTGAATTTCCTTTTCTTGGAGATGTTTTTAGTCACTGTATCCTGTACAGTTTTATGGACCTCCATGCATAGTTCTTCAGGCACTCTGTCTACCAGATATAATCCCTTAAAGGTATTATTTTCCTCAACTGTAAAATCATGAAGGGTTTCATTTAGGTCATACCTGAATTGTCTAGTGGTTTTCCCTACTTTCTTCAATTTAAGCCTGAATTTTCTAATAAGGGGTTCATGATCTGAAACTTAGTCAGTTCCAGGTTTTTTTGTTTGTTTGTTTGTTTCTTTGTTTTTTTTTTTTTTTTTTTTTTTTTGCTAACAGTATAGAGCTTCTCCATCTTTGGCTACAAATAATATAGTCAATCTGATTTCAGTATTGATAATCTGGTGATGTTTATCTATTGAGTTGCTTGTTGTTTTTTTGGAAAGGAGTGTGTGCTATGACCAGTGTACTCTTTTGACAATACAATATTAGCCTTTGCTTGTTTCATTTTTAACTGCAAGGCCAAATTTGCCTGTTACTCTGGATATCTCTTGACTTCCTACTTTTGCATTACAATCCCCTTCTTAACCAACCTCCTTTCATTTTGATATGTCAGGTATTCATCACATTTAACTTTTTTTTTTTTTCCTGGAATCTCTGTTTGCTACTAATGACTTGAATGTATCAAGTAGGTAGTGATTAAAATTACTTTTTATTTCTCCTAAAGAATGATTGTCCCATAAATATATCGTTCTCCTATACTGTGAATGCAGTATATTATTTTTTCAATTTTATTAGAGAATATTTGCTTAAGTCCACATCATGGCTTTTTATTTCTTTGGGTAAAGAGAAATTCATTTAAGAAAAATGTTGCATAAAACACAAAGTATTTTTTATAAGGGACATGCAATTAAAATTAAAATAAGTTATTATTATATAACTATTAAAATGGCTAAAATCTAAACTGAAACTACCAATCACTTACAAGTTTTCATGACCATAGAAAATCTCATTTAATATCTGTGATTTGTTCACTTTGGATGGATGATTGTTTTCAAAACTAAATACACACTTTTCATAAGATTCAGGTTCTCCTTCATATTTCACTAACTGATTCAACAGTTTCTGCTGCTCAAGGACAAATGCTTATAGAAGCTTTATTAATAGTTCTCAAAAAAAAAAAAAAACAAACTGGAAGCAACCTGTTTACTCTTCAACAGGTGAACAGATAAACAAACTGTGGTGCATCAATAAAGGGAATAATGTTCAATGGTAAAAGGGAATGAATTGTCAAGTCATGCAAAATTATTTAATTGCATTTTCCCAAGTAAAGGAAACCATTCTGGAAAGGCCATATACTATCTGATTCCATTTATATGACATTCTGGAAAAGGGAAAATGGTAAAAAGATCCATAGTGCCAGTGTTTCCCAAAGAGAATGGATTGAAGCACAAGAATTTTTTAGGGTGGTAAAACCACTTTCTGTGACACTCTGATGGTGGCTATCTGATACTATACACTCATCAAGCCTCATATAATCTTACATCAGGATTAATAAATCTGAAGTTATGAATTTCTTTAAAGAATCATGTAGGAAGATTGGGCAAGTCTAGGATGAATGCAGGTGACAGAGAATCTAGTTGCATTATTAACACATAAAATAACCTCACCAGAAGGAATAGGAGGACACATTTCTGACTTAAGGAACTTTAGAAATTGGTAGATAATATAAGCTTGATAAAAAAATGAACTGCATATAATCTTTACCCTGGTAGATAAAATTGTTTCCAGTGGGGTGTGGATTAGTGCTTCTAACATGGGTGTAGTGGAATTGAATTATTAAGTAAATGATGACAGATGGTTGCAACCAAGTTTTTCTCTCTTGGAGTAAACGATGACAGAAAGAAGTATAAAATAATCAGTGAGTTAATGGATTAGAGTTGGAGACACCAGGAATAACTTATATTTAGCTTAACATACAGGTGGATCCATGCAGAAATACTTAAAGATGTGCACATATACTCTGACTAGTATGGCAATATATATGTAGCCTACAAAGAGTAGCATCCCAGTGACAACAAGGACCCCAGCACCCAGAGGGTGGTTTCCAAACATCATTTGTCAGTGAAAGGAAGCAGGATTCCTTGGAGGAATGACTGATTCTCAAGTTGGAGGTGGTATACACATGATGAGCCTAGAGCATTTCACAGCACCCAAAACAATGAAGTGTGCAAAACAAATTAACTTTGCAAAATGAGGCACTGGGGAATGAAATAGGGACTCAGAAGCCAGATGAAACTGTTTGTAATAATGAAAGCTGGAATAGTGTGAGCAAAAAATAATGTTACACTGGATTACAATGCTTAGTATAAGTAAAAATCCATGAGTCTATGCTGATAAAGATTAAATTAATAATAATTTAAGTTAATAACCAGGGGAAAAGTGCAAGTCTCTGATCCAGAAGAATGCCAAATAATTTATGCAGATACTGTCCCCTCAAGAAGATGGAGCATCACTTCTGAACCTTAACCACGTACTGGGCATAGTGAAGTACTTCTAAAAATCAGGGTGTGGAAAGCCAGATGATTAAGGTCAAGATCAATACTGATTAGTCACATTGATAGTATAACTTGATATTATTTAATGTGGTAGCTCTTTACTTTGAGATTTTCCTCTCAAAACTTGCAACCTCAGTAGGATCATGAGAAAAATGTCAGATAAAGTCCAGTTGAAGGGCATTCTATAAAACACTGTACAAGTACTTCTCAAAAATATCAAAGCCATCCAAAAGAAGGGAAATCTGAAGAATTGTCAGAGCCTAAAGGAATATAACAGAGACATGATGAAGAAATACAATATGGCATCCTAGATAGGATACTAAATAGGAAAAAAGACACTGGGTAAAAACTGAGAAAATCTGAACATGATATAGATTTGTGGAAATAATAGTATATGAATATTTGTTCATTAATTGTACAAATGATCATTCTAATTCAAGATGTTAATAATAAGGAAAACTACACAGGAACTTTCTGTGTATCTTTAAAAATGCTATGTAAATATAAAATTAATATACATACTATGTAAATCTAAGAATAATATAAAGTAAAAAGTATGCTAACTTTTGGAAAGCAAGGAGATGAAGAATATGGGACATAAGATGATCACCATCTCAGATGCAGCAATAAACGCAGATGAGACAGCATGGTTATTGTGAAGACAGTAGAACTGGTGGTTTCATGCTAACTATAATATTTAAAATAACTACATTAAAATGAAATTTGACAGATGCATATAAATCAATGACCTTTGAAAACTTGCTCACCTCCATGTGGGAGAGTGTGCTAGTCTGTTGTGTATGACTCTTTGAAACCCTGTGAACTATAGCCCTCTAGGCTTCTCTGTCCAGGCAAAAATATTAGAGTGGGTTGCCATTCCCATCTCCACAGGATCTTCCCAACTCGAGGATTAAACCTGCATCTCCTGCCTTGGTAGGTGTATTCTTTACCACTAGCACCACATGGGAAGCCCCCTCACACCACACACAAAAGTAATGTCAAAATGACTTGATGACTTAAGTATAAGGGATTACACCATAAAACTCCTAGAAGAAAATGGAGACAAAACATTCTCAGGCAAAAATCACAGCAATGTTTTTTAGGTCAGTCTCCCAAGGAAAAATAAATAAAAATAAAAGTAAACAAATGAGACCTAATCAATCTTATAGGATTTTGCACAACAAAGGAAACTATGAAAATGAAACAAACCAAAAAATACAAGCCAAGAAGGGGAAAAACTATTTGTAAATTATGTATCCAAGGGCTTAATTTTCAAAATATACAAATAGCTCATGCAACTCAATATAAAAAATAATCCAATCAAAAATGGGCAGAAGACCTAAATAGATATTTCTCCAAAGAATACAAACAGATGACCAATAGGTACATGAAAAAATGCTGAACACCACTAATTATTACAGACATGCAAATCAAAATAACAGTGCGATATCACCTCACCCAAGCCAAAATGGCCATCATGAAGTAGTCTACAAATAATAAATTCTGGAGAAGATATGGAGAAAGGGAACCCTCCTACAGTATCAGTGGGAATGCAAATTGATGCAGGCACTATGAAGAGCAGTATGGAGGACCCTTATAAAACTAAAAATAAAATTGCTATATGATTCATCAATCCTACTATTGGGCATATGTCCAGAAAAGACTAAGACTCTAATTTAAAAAGATATGTGCACTCAAGTGATCATCACAGCACTGTATACAAAGCAAGACGTAGAAACACCCTAAACTTCCATTGTTAGAATACATATATATATAAAATTGTTGTTCTGTCAGTCTGTCCATGGGATTTCCCAGGTAAGAACACTGGAGTGGGTTGCCATATCATTCTCCAAGAGATCTCCCTGGATCAGGGATCAAACCCATGTCTCCTGCATTGTCATCATCAGACAGATTCTTTACCACTGAGCTACTAGGGAAGCATATATATACTATTAAAAGACACCTACTCCTTGGAAGGAAAGTTATGACCAACCTAGATAGCATATTCAAAAACAGAGATATTACTTTGCCAACAAAGGTTTGTCTAATCAAGGTTATGGTTTTTCCAGTGATCATGTATGGATGTGAGAGTTGGACTGTGAAGAAAGCCAAGCACTGAAGAATTGATGCTTTTGAACTGTGGTGCTGGAGAAGATTCTTGAGAGTCCCTTGGACTGCAAGGAAGTCCAGCCAGTCCATCCTAAATGATGTCAGTCCTGGGTGTTCATTGGAAGGAGTGATGCTAAAGCTGAAACTCCAATACTTTGGCCATTTCATGCGAAGAGTTGACTCACTGGAAAAGACCCTGATGCTGGGAGGGATTGGGGACAGGAGGATAAGGGGACGACAGAGGATGAGATGGCTGGATGACATCACTGACTCAATGGACATGAGTTTGAGTAGACTCTGGGAGTTGGTGATGGACAGGGAGTCTTGGCATGCTGCTATTCATGGGGTTGCAAAGAGTCGGACACGCCTGAGTGATTGAACTGATCTGAAGTGATACTGAAATACTACCCAGCCATGCTGCAATTCATGGGGTCGCATAGAGTCGGACACACCTGAGTGATTGAACTGATCTGAAGTGATACTGAACTACTACCTAGCCATTAGAAAGAGTGAAATAATGCCATTTACAGAAATATGGATGGACCTAAGGGATTGTCAAATGTGTAAACTGAGTCAGACAGAGAAGTACATATATCACATGATATTGCTTATATGTGGAATCTAAAAGAATTTAAAAGAAGTGAAGTGAAATTTGCTCAGTCGTGCCTGACTCTTTGCGACCTCATGGACTATACAGTCCATGGAATTCTCTAGGCCAGAATACTGGAGTGGGTAGCCTTTCCCTTCTCCAGGGGATCTTCCCAACCCAGGGATTTAACCCAGGTCTCTCGCATTCCAGGTGGATTCTTTACCAGCTGAGCCACAAGGGAAGAAAAGAATGATACAAATGAAGTTACTTACAAAACAGAAACATTCACAGACAGAAACTAGACATGGATAGCAAAGGGAAAGGAGATGAATAAATTAAGAGTTTGGGATTAGTGAATATGCACTTCTATATGTAAAATAGATAAAAAAGAAAAACCAGGATCCTCTTGTAGAGCACAAGGAGACTTTGTTATTTATCAATATCCTGTAATAAATGATAATGGAAAATAATATGAAAACATATATACCTGAATCACTTTAGTTTGTACTTGAAACTAACACAACAATGTAAATCAACAATGCTTCAATAAAACTGTTGTTAACATAAATTTTGTTGTGTAAGTACAATTTTTAAAATATTTAATTTTCAAAATGATTTTTTCTAAATATATTTTTTGACCTTTGAGTAGGTTCACAATCTCTTTTTCCAGTTCTGTGTATGTGTTCATAAGTGTGTTTTTCTGTGACTTTTGACTTTTTTGCCTGGCACAGGGCTTAGCATTAATGACAATATAGAGAAAATAATGCAAAACATTGTGGTACACTTTTAATGGAAGAAGGAAATGCTTTTCAAAAACCATCTTCCTTAAATAATATGAAATGAAGATGCAGGGTGATATGAAAACTTGAAACAAATTGTAAAGCAGGCCTGAAGTGTTCACAGAATACTATCTTAGGGAAGTACCATTTGACAAGAGATCTGGAAAAACAGGGCTTCCCTGGTGGCTCAGTGGTAAAGAATCCACCTGCCAATGAAGGAGACAAGGATTCAACCCCTGGGTTGAAAAGATCCCTTGGAGAAGGAAATGACAATCTACTTCAGTGTTTTTGCCTGGGAAATCCCATGAACAGAGGAGTCTTTGTTGTCAAACTGATGTCTCTTCTTATTAATAGGCTGTCTAGTTTTGTTATAGTTTTCCCTCCAAGGAGAAAACATCTTTTAATTTCATGGCTGTAGTCAACATCCACGGTGATTTCTGTGCCAAGAGGATAAAATCTGTCAGTGCTTCCACTTCTTCCCCTTCTGTTTATCATGAAATAAAGGGAGTGGATACCATGATCTTAGTTTTTTGAATGTTGAGTTTCAAGCCAATTTTCTCACTCCTCCCTTTCACTCTCATCAAAAGGGTCTTTCAGCTCAGTTCAGTTGCTCACTCACGTTCGACTCTTTGTGACACCATATATCGCAGCAGGCCAGACCTCCCTGTACATCACCAACTCCCAGAGTTCACTCAAACTCACGTTCATCGAGTCAGTGATGCTGTCCAGCCATCTCGTCCTCTGTCATCCCCTTCTCCTCCTGCCCCCAATCCCTCCCAGCATCTGAGACTTTTCCAATGAGTCAACTCTTCGCATGAGGTGGCCAAAGTACTGAAGTTTCAGCTTTAGCAGCATTCTTTCCAAAGAAATCCCAGGGCTGATCTTCAGAATGGATTGGTTGGATCTCCTTGCAGTCCAAGGGACTCTCAAGAGTGTTCTCCAACACCACAGTTCAAAAGCATCAATTCTTCAGCGCTCAGCATTCTTCACAGTCCAACTCTCACATCCATATATGACCACAGGAAAAACCATAGCCTTGACTAGGCGGACCTTAGTCGGCAAAGTAATGTCTCTGCTTTTCATATGCTATCTAGGTTGGTCATAACTTTTCTTCCAAGGAGTAAGTATGTTTTAATTTCATGGCTGCAGTCACCATCTGCACTGATTTTGCAGCCCCCCAAAATAAAGTATGACACTGTTTCTACTGTTTCCCCATCTATGTCCCATGAAGTGATGGGAGCGCATGCCATGATCTTCATTTTCTGAATGTTGAGCTTTAAGCCAACTTTTTCACTCCCCACTTTCACTTTCATCAAGAAGCTTTTTAGGTCCTCTTCACTTTCTACCATAAGGGTGGTGTCATCTGCATATCTGAGATTATTGATATTTCTCCTGGCAATCTTGATTCCAGCTTGTGTTTCTTCCAGTCCAGTGTTTCTCATGATGTACTCTGCATATAATTTAAATAAGCAGGGTGACAATATACAGCCTTGATGTACTCCTTTTCCTAATTGAAACCAGTCTGTTCTTCCATGTCCTGTTCTAACTGTTGCTTCCTGACCTGCATACAGATTTCTCGAGAGGCAGGTCAGATGGTATGGTATTCCCATCTCTCTTAGAATTTTCCACAGTTTATTGTGATCACAGTCAAAGGCTTTGGCATAGTCAATAAAGCAGAAATAGATGTTTTTCTGCAACTCTCTTGCTTTTTCCATGATCCAGCAGATGTTGGCAATTTGATCTCTGGTTCCTCTGCCTTTTCTAAAACCAGCTGGAACATCAGGGAGTTCGTGGTTCATGTATTGATGAAGGCTGACTTGGAGAATTTTGAGCATTACTTTACTAGCATGTGAGATGAGTGCAATTGTGCAGTTGTTTGAGCATTCTTTGGCATTGCCTTTCTTTAGGACTGGAATGAAAACTGAGCTTTTCCAGTCCTGTGCCCACTGCTGAGTTTTCCAAATTTGCTGCCATATTGAGTGCAGCACTTTCACAGCATCATCTTTCAGGATTTGAAATAGCTCAGCTTGAATTCCATCACCTCCACTAACTTTGTTTGTAGTGATGCTTTCTAAGGCCCACTTGACTTCACATTCCAGGATGTCTGGCTCCAGATGAGTGATCACACCATTGTGATTATCTGGGCTGTGAAGACTTTTTTGTACAGTTCTTCTGTGCATTCTTGCCACCTCTTCTTAATATCTTCTGTTTTTGTTTGTTCCATACCATTTCTGTCCTTTATCGAGCCCATCTTTGCATGAAATATTCCCTTGGTACCTCTAATTGTCTTCAAGAGATCTTTAGTCTTTCCCATTCTGTTCCTTTCCTCTATTTCTTTGCATTGATAGCTGAAGAAGGCTTTCTTATGTCTTCTTGCTATTCTTTGGAACTCTGCATTCAGATGTTTATATCTTTCATTTTCTCCTTTGCTTTTAGCCTCTCTTTTTTCACAGCTATTTGTAAGACCTCCCCAGACAGCCTTTTTTTTTTTTTTTTTGCATTTCTTTTCCATGGGGATTGTCTTGATCCCTGTCTCCTGTACAATGTCATGAACCTCATTCCATAGTTCATCAGGCATTCTGTCTGTCAGATCTAGGCCCTTAAATCTATTTCACACTTGCAGTGTATAATCATAAGGGATTTGATTTAGGTCATACCTAAATGGTCTAGCGGTTTTCCCTACTTTCTTCAATTTAAGTCTGAATTTTGTAATAAGGAGTTCATGATCTGAGCCACAGTCAGCTCCTGGTCTTGTGTTTGTTGACTGTATAGAGCTTCTCCATCTTTGGCTGCAGAGAATATAATCAATCTGATTTCAGTTTTGACCATCTGGTGATGTCCATGTGTTGAGTCTTCTCTTGTGTTGTTGGAAGAGGGTTTTTGCTATGACCAGTGCATTTTCTTGGCAAAATTCTAGTAGTCTTTGCCCTGCTTCATTCTGCATTCCTTGGCCAAATTTGCCTGTTACTCCAGGTGTTTCTTGACTTCCTACTTTTGCGTTCCAGTCCCCTATAATGAAAAGGACATCTTTTTTGGGTGTTAGTTCTAAAAGGTCTTGTAGGTCTTCACAGAACCGTTCAACCTCAGCTTCTTCAGTGTTACTGGTAGGGGCATAGACTTGGATTACTGTGATACTGAATGGTTTGCCTTGGAGATGAACAGAGATCATTCTGTAGTTTTTGAGATTGCATCCAAGCACTGCATTTCGGACTCTTTTGTTGACCATGATGGCTACTCCATTTTTTCTGAGGGATTCCTGCCCACAGTAGTAGATATAATGGTCATCTGAGTTGAATTCACCCATTCCAGTCCATTTTAGTTTGTTGATTCCTAGAATGTTGACTTTCACTCTTGCCATCTCTTGTTTGACCACTTCCAATTTGCCTTGATTCATGGACCCGACATTCCAGGTTCCTATGCAGTATTGCTCTTTACAGCATCAGATCTTGCTTCTATCACCAGTCACATTCACAGCTGGGTATTGTTTTTGCTTTGGCTCCATCCGTTCATTCTTTCTGGAGTTATTTCTCCACTGATCTCCAGTAGCGTGTTGGGCACCTACTGACCTGGGGAGTTCCTCTTTCATTATCCTATCATTTTGCCTTTTCATACTGTTTGTGGGGTTCTCAAGGCAACAATACTGAAGTGGTTTGCCGTTCCCTTCTCCAGTGGACCACATTCTGTCAGACGTCTCCACCATGACCTGCCCGCCTGTCTTGTCTTGCCCTGCGGGCATGGCTTAGTTTCATTGAGTGAGACAAGGCTGTGGTCCTAGTGTATTAGATTGACTAGTTTTCTGTGAGTATGGTTTCAGTGGCTCTTTAGTTCCTCTTTATTTTCTGCCATTAGAATGCTATCATCTGTATATCTGAGGTTGCTTATATTTCTCTGGGCAATCTTCATTCCAGTTTGTGATTCATCCAGCATGACATTTCACATAATGCACTCTGAAATAAATATAAATACATATCCTATAATTACATATACACATATATATCAAGAATGAAAACATATTTTATCAAATACAATACAAATAACTATTAGAAAACAAAACATGAAAAACACAGAAAATGTAAGTTCAAAGTTTTCACTATTAGATTCAACACACCTTAACTGCATTTAAATACATATGATCACAGAAAATGTAATGCAGCAACATAGGAAAAGTTTCAAAATATAAACACGTTTTTTTTCCACTGGTGTTCTGATACAAATAATGAATTCAGAGACTAATTACTTACAACTTTTAATCATTTCACAAGCATAATTAAACAAAAGGTTATAAAGGAACCAGTGATCACCATATTAAACATTGGGCACTCATTTTAAATGAATATCAAATGCATCAATTTTTTTTAATGTGATAAAAAATCTTGACTTAATTGTTTTGAATTGTTTGATGACAATGTTCCTTGCCAAGTGTAAGTTATACATAAATGATTTTTATGCTCTATTTTAATTAAAATTATAGCAGAAAAAAGTCTCCTACAGAGTTATATTTGAATGAAAGAAGATATTTTAAAATAATTTTAGCAAACACAAAACATTATTTATAAAGATGATCATTATTGAGACAAATGACACTGACCTTCAAAATTTACTTCAATTTGATTATTCATAATTTACCAACGTCAACAATTTTATAGATATTTTTTAAATGTCCAAAGAATGTGGTTTCATGTTCATTATTTTCTTTTTTTTTTTTCAGAAATTTATTTATTTATTTATTTATTTTAACTTTACAATTTTGTATTGGCTTTGCCATACATTGACATGAATCCACCACAGGTGTACATGCGTTCCCAAACATGAACCCCCCTCCCACCCCCCTCCCCACAACGTCTCTCTGGGTCATCCCCGCATATCTTCTTTGATAAACAATACATTTGAAAATCTTAAGCAGCTTTTATTAGACACCCTGTGACAACTGTTTTCAGGTATACAATACCCAGATCATCACCTTATTCACTGACAAGTCTTGTAAAATGTGAAACAATTATGACCCATCTTTGAAACACTATACTCCTAAAGATCTCACTTTCACTAATCACACAAATGTTTTCTCAGATTGTAAGCCATTTCTCAGTCACAGTTTAAAAACTTAACCTTAAAATGTTAACACATATTCAACATGGTTCTACAAAGCATGGATTGTCTACAGCCCTCACCCCATGCAACTTATCTAGTGAATTTGAGAAAACCCTGGTTAGGATCCTGCTTAATTAATCAAGCCCTTGTATGTTGTGCTGATGCCAAGTTGCTATAAATGTTTCTCAGTGTTTCCCTTCAGTTTCTCCACAGTCTCAATGTGGAGCAGTAACTATCCAAGGGGTACTGCTCAGTGGGGACATCACTGCAGCCACCTCTCAGTTCAGCTGGGCATCTGGTTCTACTATCAGGAACCCCCTCTACCCTTTTGTCCCTGAAAGCTGCATATTCCTCTGTCCTGCTATGATAGAGGTGATTCCATATCTTTTGCTTTTGAATTGAAATTTCAAATCTTCCTTCATGTCTGATTGGTAGAGCCCAGCTCACACTCATGTATCTGAAGTGCAGAGTCTGAATTTATGTATCTGAAATACAAAGAGTCTGAAATGCAAAACACAGTACTGAATTCTCCTAAAGTGAAGGCAAGACTCATATCATCAGAAAACTCTACAAAGGCAAGGATGATATCCCAGAGAACTGTGTAGTCAAAAAATGGATCATGGATCTCCATATACTGCAAAACTTATAAAAGGAGTCTAAAGGGAAAAGGATGGTGACTTAACTTTGGGAAATTAGGTTGAAATGGAGAGAAGCACTACAAATATATATCAGAAAAGGAAGACTGAGCATTAGGAGATAAAAAAGGGTAACAGAGTCAAGGGAACATCAAATAAAATACCTCTTCCATGGCATGTCTGCCTGCATATTTGATGACGCCATCCACACAGAGGGAGCTGAGAATGGGTAAAGAGTAGGCTTTAGTTGTACTTTGTCTTGTTGGCATGTATGGTGGGGCCATACAGCAGGCTGGCTTTGATTTGGGACATAATAATGTAATTGAATTAAGAAAGTGAATTAAAATCTGGTTCTAAGTTTCACTTTGGCACTGATTCAATAACAACTTTTTTTTTCCCATTATGGACAAGTTTCTATCTTCTAGCAGCCTCTCTGGAATGTCCTTCAGAGCATAAGTTGGTTTTGCCCATCACTGCATCCCTAGCGGAGGTGCCCAGCACATTGTACAAATTCCTCTTAAATAAATTATTTTCTACCTGCCTCCTGCCGCACATTCCAGCTTAGACTTCATGTAAACTCAAACTTGACTGAGAATGGACTGGAATTGACTAAAATGGACTGGAATGGGTGAATTTAACTCAGATGATCATTATATCTACTACTGTGAGCAGGAATCCCTTAGAAGAAATGGAGTAGCCATCACCGTAAAAAAAAAGAGTCTGAGTTGCAGTACTTGGATACAATCTGAAAAGTTACAGAATGATCTCTGTTTGTTTCCAAGGCAAACCATTCAATATCATAGTAATTCAAGATTATGCCCTGACATGCTAAAGAAGCTGAAGTTGAATGGTTCTATGAAGACATACAAGATCGTTTAGAATTAACACCCCCCAAAAGATGTCCTTTTCATTATAGGGGACTAGAAGGCAAAAGTAGGGAGTCAAGGAACATCTAGAGTAACAGGCAAATTTGGCCTTGGAGTACAGAATGAATCAGCGCAAAGTTTAGCCAAGAGAACACACTGGTCAGAGCAAACACTGTCTTTCAACAACACAAATCTCTACACATGAACATCACCAGATGGTCAACACTGAACTCAGATTGATTATATTCTTTGCAGGAAAACATGGAGAAGCTCTAGACAGTTAGCAAAAACAAGACTGGGAGCTGACAGTGGCTTAGATCATGAACTCCTTATTGTCAAATTCAGACTTAAATTGAAGAAATTGGGGAAAACCACTAGACCATTCATGTATGACCTAAATCAAATTACTTGATTATACAGTGAAGGTGAGAAATATATTTAAGGGACTAGAGCTGATAGACTGCCTGATGAACTTTGGACAGAGGTTCATGACATTGTACAGGAGACAGGGATCAACACCATCCCCCAAAAAGAGAAATGCAAAAAACCAAAATGGCTGTCTGAGAAAGCTTCCAAATATCTGTGAAAAGAAGAGAAGCAAAAAGCAAAGGAGAAAAGGAAACATGTAATCATCTGAATGCAGAGTTCCAAAGAATAGCAAGGAGAGATAAGAAAGAATTCCTTAGAGATCAATGCAAAGAAATAGAGGAAAACAATAGAATGGGAAAGACGAGAGATCTCTTCAAGAAGATTAGAGATACCAAGGGAAAATTTCATGCAAAGATGGGCTCAATAAAAGACAGAAATTGTATGGAACTAACTGCTTTATTGACTATGCCAAAACCTTTGACTGTGTGGATCACAATAAACTGTGGAAAATTCTGAGAGAGACGGGAATACCAGACCACCTGACCTGCCTCTTGAGAAATCTGTATGCAGGTCAGGAAGCAACAGTTAGAACTGGACATGGAACAACAGACTGGTTTCAAATAGGAAAAGCAGTACGTCAAGGCTATATATTGTCACTCTGCTTATTTAACCTCTATGTAGAGTACATCATTAGAAACACTGGGCTGGAAGAAACACAAGCTGGAATCAAGATAACTGGGAGAAATATCAATAACCTCAGATATGCAGATGACACCACCCTTATGGCCGAAAGTGAAGAGGAACTCAAAAGCCTCTTGATGAAAGTGAAAGTGAGGAGTGAAAAAGTTGGCTTAAAGCTCAACATTCAGAAAACAAAGATCATGGCATCTGGTCCCATCACTTCATGGAAAATAGATGGGGAAACAGTAGAAACAGTGGATGTCTTTATTTTGGGGGGCTCCAAAATCACTGTAGATGGTGATTGCAGCCATGAAATTAAAGACACTTCCTCCCTGGAAGGAAAGTTGTGACCAACCTAGACAACATATTAAAAAGCAGAGACATTACCACGTCAACAAGGTCCATCTAGTCAAGGATATGGTTTTTCCAGTAGTCATGTATGGATGTGACAGTTGGACTATAAAGGTAGCTGAGCACAGAAGAATTGGTGCTTTTGAACTGTGGTGTTGGAGAAGACTCTTGAGAGTCCCTTGGACTGCAAGGAGATCCACCCAGTCCATCCTAAGGGAAATCAGTGTTGGATGTTCACTGGAAAGACTGATGTTGATGCTGAAACTCCAATAATTTGGCCACCTGATGCGAAGAGCTGATCCATTTGAAAAGACCCTAGTGTTGTGAAAGATTGAGGGTAGGAGGAGAAGGGGACGACAGAGGATGAGATGGTTGGACGACATCATCGACTCAATGGATATGAGTTTGGGTAAACAGTGGGAATTGCAGGTGAACAGCGAGGCCTGGCATGCTGCAGTCCATTTCATCTCAAAGAGCCAGACATGACTGAGTGACTGAACTGAGCTAAAACAAACTTTTCAAAAACTTTCCCTCAATTCCATGTTACACCATGTCATTATGAAAAATAAAATATTATATTAATCTAAATCATGCTCAATGGGAAAGTTTCTTTTAATATCATAGATATTTAATAGGCTAATAGTTTCTAGAAACCCAAAATGAAATAGGTGTTTATTATTGTTTAGTTGCTAAGTCATATCCAACATTTTGTGACTCCATGGAATGTAATCCACAAGGCTCCTGTGTCCATGGAATTTCCCAGGCAAGAGTACTAGAGTGGGATGCATTTTCTTCTCCAGGGGATCTTCCCAATCAAGAGAGTGATACAATATCTCCTCTATTGGCAGTTGGGTTTTTTATCATCTGAGCTATCAGGGAATCCCTGAAATTAGAAAGCCAATTTAGAGATGGGCATTCATTTCCACCAACGGGATGAAGCAAGGATGGGAGACCAAAGGACTGTGAGTGTGGGTCCCTCCTTCCAACTGGGAAACCAGCCACACAAACTGAAGACAGTATATTGGTATGGTGTGGAAATATATATTCATTTATACTTTACAATCAAGTGACCTCCAGTTGCTAACTTAGATATTTTAGACAATTAATCAGAAGAGCATGCTGTGTCTAGTTGTTTTAATTCCAAGACTGCCAGAAATTATCTCTGTCCAAATCTTTTTTCTGATTTGATAAATTGCTTCTTGAAAAGGACAAGACTTGTGCTTTATAAAAAATAGTTTTTAAATTTGAAAAAAAAGTATTTGCATTAAAAACCTACTGGAGTCTCAAGGAGATTTTGCCAAGTCAAAGGAAGATGAACAGTAGAGTAAGGTGTCAGCTTCTAAACAGGGTAAAGAAGACTTTTGCAGCAAGGAGCAAGTTTCACTCTCTTCAAGGTGGTATTAGTTTCATGCATACCAAGTTTCCCAGGGTTGAAAAGAAGCTGCATTCTGCCTTCCAGGGACTCTGAAAAAGTAAACATGAAAAATGTAATGTCACTCTTCCTCCAAATAGCACAGATCAGAATGAAATTTGCTGCTATATTTAATTGTAGGATCATTTACCTATATGCCCTTCTCTTAGTCATTTTCAGACTTTGATTTGTTGTCTCTTTCTGTGGTGATGAGAGGAAGCCTTTGCTTGTTTTCCTCTAAGGCTTTCAATGCAAACTCTAAAAATAAGGCTGCCTTAATTAAATTGCAAATGCAATCATCAGGGTTTGATTCAGTAAAAATGTCATGTGTTACCATTATGTAGAGTCCCTCTGAACCTTGTACACAGCTGGAGGAGCCACTTGTCAACCACCCTTCAGGTCTGGGAAGGAAGGCCATGTGCGGGTGGGCATGGCTGTGTGTAGAGACCACCCGCTACCCCCGCCCCCCTCCCCCGCCCCCGGATAAGGGTTCTTATTTACAGAAGTGAGAGGGAAAACACCCAGTCCGTTGCTCTAATTGTTTGGGATGCTTCCACAAATCTCTGCAGCTTGTATCAAAATGTAAAACTTCCCAAGACAGCAGTGATACTGCTGATCCTTGAGACCCCACCCACATCTGGTCCACTCAGGACCAGACCTTTCAGGAATCTCTCAGGAGGTCTGGCCCTATCTGCAGCCAAGCTCCAGATCTGAGATTCCATTTGAGACACATAATGTGTAATGAAACAGGTTGTTGATTGAAGTGAGTAATAAAAACACCAGCAAGTGTATTGCCTTAGGTTATGAACAAATAAAACTTCAGAAAGAGGCAATAAGAGATCAGTTTGGTAAATGTTCATTTCACATCCACAGCAACTTAAGATGGGTGATCTGTCTTGTATCCTACTATTTGGTTAAACACATTTTGCTCTCATATATTTTTAAAGTGAAATGTACTTGTTTTAAAGATCTGACTCACCTCTAAATTGAGACGCAAATCAACTTTTAGGAGGATTGGAACAGTAACACCAGGCACTGGAAGGGATGGAAAGGACCATAGATACTGGTGCACAGAATGTATACAATAAGATTCATATGGTCTTATCTTTGAAATATTAAAAGAGAAAGGAATATATAATGCTTGTTGTATAAATCAAGAAAAATAGAGTGTAAGAGGGTCTGATATTGGAGACTGTGAGAGCTTATAGAAAGTAATTTATGATAAAGAAAAATGAACATCATATTGTAATATGGATCAGTCTGTTTTTAGAGTTGATAATCATGAAAAGTTTAAAAAGTATATGTGAGTGATAGTTGCTCATACTTGACTCCAACCCCATGGACTGTAGCCTGCCTGGCTCCTCTGTTCCTGGAATTCTTTAGGCAGGATTACTGGAGTGGGTTGCCATTTCCTTCTCCAGTAAAAAGTGTATAAATATCCATATATGTTTAGATATTAATATATTGTAGGTTTTTAGATAAAATTATATGTAAGGAATAATAGATTAAAATGCATATAAAGGAAGAAGAAAATTGGTTAACAATTAAACTAAAAAACTTAGGAAATGAACTAAGCACACATAAAATTGAATATAGAAATTCAGAATGGTGAAATCAATAAACTAGAAAATAAAAGATCAAAACCAAATGCTAAGCTTTGATAACACTTTAAAACAACTTAATCATAAAGCAACAAGTATTTACTGTATAGAACAGGGAGCTATATTCAATATTTTATAATGGTTTACAATGGAAAATAATCTCCAAAATATATATTACTGATTCAGTTGCTATACAACTGCAATTGACACAATACTGTATATCAACTATATTTCAATTAAAAACTTTTTAAAAATAATTTAATCTTATTAAAATCTGTTAGAATAAAACTTAACAAACCATTCTCAAGATCAAGTTAGAGAATGAAAAACTTTGTACAATTATAAATAAAATATTTAAGGTCATGCTAAAATGCTCTAAATCATATAGTACCACTAAACAGAAATTATAGATAAATATTGTTCTATAAAAGTATAAATAACTAAATATATTTACACAAGAAATAGAAAACATGAATGCAGTTATATCTGTTTTTTAATTTGATTCAATTTTTAATGTTTCAGACAATGGAAAAATAATGTAGGCTCTCTGAATCATTTTGTTATACTACTATAACATTGACACCAAACATTTTAAGGATAATGAAAGAAAAACTAAAAGTCAATTTTTGTCTTACAAACTACAAATATTTCAAATAAAACATCAATATGACAACAAGTAAATAAACAATTCAGTGATAAGATACTAGTTATCAGAAAAATATAATTTAATTATAGCATAGCAACACAATTATGCTTAGCTTTTAAAAATATATAAATATATTAAATACACAAACAGTATAAAATTAAACACATATTCACCAAAAACTCCCAGATAACTGAGAACATAAAACTTAAAAATAATTATATTTGTTAGAAACATAAAATGTTGCCTTGCTTTCACTGCAATAATTGAACATTTTACTAGAAGTACTAGGGAACAAATACTATAGAAAACTATGATAAATAGAGAGCAGATAGACTGAGTAGAAATAAAAATAATCTTCATTATTTGGAGACAATTTGATTATACATAGAGAAAATCCCAAAGACTCTACAGGCTAATTTTTAGAACTCAGTTTACCAGTGTTGCTGAATACAAGGTCCTAATACAGAAGTTAGTAGTATTCCTATAAACAAGGATACTGGTAAAATATATATACACATTTTTAAATAATAGTATTCATAATAAAAGCAAATTACAAAGCATGGAAATAAATATAATACAAGGTATGAAAGTATTTCATAAAGGAATTATAATGCATTGAAAGACTTTAAAGAGGAATTGCATTAGATAGATGACTATGGCTGGTTCATGTATAAAAAGATCTTTCCCAAGGAAGGGCAGTGCTTTATCCATTCATCTGCAGGTTGACTGCAACCTTAGCCATCATTCCAGCAGGTCTTTTATCATTATTTTGACAAAATGATGTTACAGTAATTATTGACAATTAAATGGTCAAGAATACCCAAGACAATGTCGTGGAAGAATAATGATATCAAATTTACATTAAAGAAAAGCAAACAACAGTTCTAATGTGATGATAATTAAAAGAGTAAAGGACTCCCAGAGCCAAGTAATATAAGACACTGAATATAATAGCTTGCTGAAGAACGTCACAGAAATAAATGTATTTTGAAAAATGATTTCATTAAATCCAGTGAAAATTAAGATGGGTTATTAAATAAATGAGGCTACAGTTGGCTTTTCACCTGGATAAACAAGTATAAATTTAGAGTCCTATAACACAACCTATTATTTACCATAATTTCAAGTGGATAAAACCCCACAATGTAGGAAAGTATCTTTTTCTCTCAAATAAGAAGCATATAAAGGAAACAGATCAACTTCAATATTGCAGAAAAAAGATCACCTATTTAAAATGTGAAAAATGCTATAAAATAAAACAGAAATATCTGCAATAAAATATTGTCATCATTTAAACATTGATAGATTTAACATAAACTTTCATATTAAGCTTCTCTTGCAATTCAGATGCTAAGTATAAATTTTGACACCATTTTCTTAACAGCTGATGGGAACAAATGAGGACTAACATTTATGTGGGGTTTAGAATCCACAGTGTCCTTTGCCTTCATGATGTTGAAGATGTTCCAAGTACAATTTTCCTGCCAGTAGCTTTACCATGTTTCATATAACAAAGGATAGACTGAAATATTTTCATACATGTGGCTTATTTTCTTACACCTCTTTTCACTCTTTGTTTGTCTTTTTGGTCTTTGTCTCCTGCACTGAAAACTATGATGCCTACTATGGACCCTAACACAGCACTATGTTTAAATTCTAAGAGCAGTAACATGAATCCACCCTATCTACTACAATTGGAATGCTTTGCATGATTTGCATGTTTGATTGAAACATGGATATTTATCAAGATAATTTTATCTAAGACACAGGATTTATCCTATAGATAAGCTTTGTCTTACTATCTCATTCTCCATCTCTAAACCACTAGTTTCATTTATTTCCATGTGTTTCCATGTGGCTGACTTTAGCTCACCATTCATTTAGGATGATTTTTGTCATGTATGCAAATGGTTCAAATTTCCATTCATCTTCTGCAAACCTTCTGTGTCAGGGTTTCCAAAGTCCAATGGCCCTATACTATTGTCTTTTGTTCTCATTAATTACAGACATGACTTATTGGCATCAATAAGGACCTTAAGGCCTATCAGTTTCTGCCATATAGCAAGATTCTTGATTCCTACTTATACCATCTTAACTATTTGATACCATTCTTAAGATGTTTTGTTTTTGGTAAGCTATATTGCTTCACTGTTTTGCATTGGTGCCAAATTTTTCATTATTTCATCTTTGTAGTGTTTTCTAAAATACTTTGAATTATTAAAAATAAATGAGCAAACTGCAGAAGATAGTGGAGGAGAGAAGAGGCTGGCATGCTTCAGTGCACAAGTTCACAGAGAGTCAGACATGGCTTAGTGTCCCAACAACAGCAGCATAAAAATTACACTGAATAAATTGCACATATTTAAGCCTTGAATTTAATACCACTCTCCTGCCTTTCCCTACCCCTACCTTCATCCTGAGGCACCACTGATCTTTCTGTCATTGTAGTTTTGCATTTTTTTTTTTATTTTATAAATTGCATCATACAATATACATTCTTTTGGTCAGGCCTCTTTCACTTTATGGCTCACTGAGCCACCAAAGGGCTTCCCCGGTAGCTTAAATGGTAAAGTATCTGCATACAATGCAGGAGCCTTGGGTTTGATCCCTGGGTCGGGAAGATCTCCTAGAGAAGGAAATGGCAATCCACTCCACTATTCTTGCCTGGAAAATCCCATGGACGGAGGAGCCTTGTAGGCTACAATTCATGCGGTTGCAAAGACTTGGACACGACTGAGAGACATCATTTCATTCCTTTCACTCTGTAAGACTGATATCCACCCATGTTGTTGTATGCACTGACAGATCTTTCCTCTGCATTTCTGAGTAGTATTTCTATGTGTTTTGTTTTGTGTTTCTGTTTGTTTACTTTTGCAATATCTGGATTTGTATCTAATGTACAGACTAAATTTTATCAAAAAGACAAGTATTTTTAAAGTGATCTTGCCTTTAACATAAGAGAACCTTGCCACAGAAGTATTTTGTCAAATGTCCTCCTGAAATCCAGATATTAACAGAATGAGTCTAATTTTTTCTTAGCTAGCAGGCTAACCCATATAGACTTTATATTAGCATACTGTATGTCAGCAAACTGAAATTGTTTTCTGATAATATCTTATTTTTATACATACAATTTACAAAGATAAACTTATTAGTCTATGTTTTATAGCACTGACTTTTTTGACATCTTGAAGACTGAATCTATATTTTCTAAATGGATCACCCATCCAACTTTTTGTAGAATTCTTGCAATTTCATTGATGTGTTCAACAATTTAATTTGTGAAACAGTATTTTTAGGAGAAAAGAAATATTTTTTTAAATCTGACTTAAAAATGTAATAAATAGCATATTAATACTTAGAAAACTTTTTTGTACTTTTTTGTAGGTTTTCTTAAAGTGTATATAAAACATTTTAATATATTCAAAACATAAGAATTTGGTTAAAACACATTTTAATAAAAAGAAAACTCATGAACTTTCAAGGAATAATTCAGACCCGAATAGCTTTAATAAAAATTATAATTATAAGTTATAGCTACAATTTTATTGGTTTTTGGATCAAGAATCAGACATCCTCACTCCATACCTTCCAAAATTTATAAAATGTTTCTCTAATCATTTTATTTTTTTGGTTTCCCTGGACAGTTGGGGATTTAGTTCACTGATCTTGCCAGCAAAAATATGGAGTCTAATGACTGGACCATCAGGGAATTTCCCTCATTACCTTAAAAATGAATGCAGGATAAACATATTGCTCTTTCTGTTGAGACAGTAAAAATAACTTATAGTCATCATTCAAATAATTGATCTGCAGATCAATATACAATAATTAGTACAAAAATGAATTTGAAAGAAAAACTGATTGCATGAATTTGCATGTAAAATACAATTTTATTTCCAACAAATTTGGCTTAGTCAACAAACCTTGATCAATCAGCTTCCAGCAAATGACATTGCACTAGATTACTGAATGGTTATTTTCAGTAAAGAATATAGTATTCAGTACTTTGATATTCAGGATAAGTTGCAAAAAGGTAAATCAACATAGCCACATTTGGACATTTAATCAGGTATTCCGTTAATATGTTATAGCCAATGAACCTTGGCATACATTGGTTCTGTTGTTTGTCTTTGTTGTCATTACACTGAAGATGACCAAACATCATCTGCCATAAATTACTGAACTTTCATGTTTTGACATCATTTATCCTATGAAATGTCACCATCTTCTCAGTTGATACGACCCTGTTGATATAATAAACGTGATCCAGGAGAAGGCTTGCCAGCTCCCCAGTGGGGTTATTCCATTTCTTCGTTTATTTTACTTATTTCATATCAAATGTTATTTGTGAGGATGCCTGTTAGTAGACAAGTCAACAAGAAACATGTATGTTTTATGATGATTAATCATCTTGATTTAGATTATGTTTAATACATTTTAGTATGACATTCCAATTTCAGCTGAGTCCAACACTATCTGAAATGATGCTGATAAAAGAAGACCTGGCTGCTGGACAGCATGCACTACAATGCCAATACCTGTGGTGCTCATCTTTCCTAAAAGCTGCAAAAATGTGTTTCCTACTGTGACATCCAATACACCAAAGAGCCTTCTCTGAAAATCATCCTTTCATTATGTCTTTGTAATTACTGTTTTCTGTCTGATGAATCTTATGCAAGCTGTGATACTCTGAATTATAGATCTGGGAGAGTTACAGTAACATAACTAGCTGCACTTCACTGGGCTGTATGTATCATCCCTTGGTACATACTCCATCATCTGTACTCACTTTCAATGAGTTGATCAAAATTCTAACTTATAGAACCTTGTGGTAAGTTTCTCATTTAACAAATGTTAAGCATCCCTGACAGGAAAGATGTTCTCTATAGAGGCAGCTGAGAGACATATCTTTTGCCCTTAAAACTTTCATTTTCAGGAAGAAATAGCTCAGCTTGAAATGTCGCCTCTGTTTTCATTTTATGACTTGCAAGTTTTAATTATAGAATTATATTTGGACTGGACATTAGCAAGCAGACATTTTGTTCTACACATATTTAACAAATGAACCAATACATAATATAAGCTCAAATAGACAAAGGGAAAAAAAAAAACACAATGACATGAAATTACATTCTAGAATACTTTCCAGAAGCATAACTATAAACAAGTACTTCCTTATAGAAGTGCAGTACATGAGTGGAAGATAACAGGTGAACCTTTCTAGACTGCAAAAGGTATTTTTTTGGTAAGCATTTATTAAGTGCTAATGCATATTCCACCTACTATACTCAGTGCTGGCTTTGTAGTATGGTGATATGGATTTAATGTATTAATTATCCTACATTTCTGACATTCAGTCACATCAGATATTAAAGGAGCAGACAGATGTTACTTTCTGTTGGAGAATGCAATCTCCAACAGGAAAAACCCTGGACAAGTGAAAACGGAACAAGACAGAAGGAAGCAGTAGCATTGTCAAGCTTGTCAGATAAATCAGTGCTGGCCAGAAAATAGGATGACAGGGTCCTTAGCAGGCTATGTTGAAAAGTCAGAGACCAGCTGGTCCAGTCATGTTCAACCATAGTTGCAATCTAATCCACTAGAAGGATTTTAAGCATACACATTAAACACTTACAGAGCCCTCTCCAGAGCATTTAAAACTGAACAGCAAGACATCGGATTCATAAGTTATTCTCACGTGCTTAGTGTTGAGAACTTTGGATATTGGTCTAATGTGCCTCTTACACTGTAAAATGCACCTATTATCATGCAGACATTAATAGAACCCACCTAGGGTAGTGCCTGAGAGTAATCTAACAAACACCCAGATAGTTGCCATGATCACAGTCTACAGAATAGCTTGTGATCTGTTAGGAAACTTAGAAGTCAGGGACACACTTCAGACCTATTGAAACACAATCTGCATTTTAGCAACATCTCTGGTTGATTTGAAGAAACACTGAATATTGAGAAATGCTCCTAAAATATGCAATTTTCCCAAATGAAGGAAATGATCCTCAGTATAACTTAGATTAGAAGACTGTCTCCTTTCCCTTCAATATCTAATTCAAGTATAACTCCAACAGTTTCAAGATACTAACATCAGGTACATTCACAATAAAGTCTATAGCAGTGGTTCTCAAAGTATGGTCCCAGGGCAGGTACCTCACTTTATCACTAGGGAAAGTGTTATAAATGTCTTATTATACATTATTTATATTTATATATTATATATTTATATATTATAAGCTATAATAAATTGTTGAGAGTTATCCAGAATTATTAGGGATAGGGCCCAGCGATATTTGTTTAGCAGTCCTCCAAGTTATTCTAATACTGTATACTCAAATGTGAGAATCACTAGCCCATCAAAGAATTGTACTACTGTAAACATTGGAAATGTAAACTTAAAAAACACATATATTTTCAAAGTCACAAGAATTAAACATGTATTGACCTTAATTCTCTGAAAATAAGAAAAAATCAATTAAAAATAAAAACTAGTATACTGACTGATATATAGAAAGATGAAATAGGGCATTATCAGTGGGCATGTATTTTTAAAGAACTCCTAGAAACAGAAAATTGGTGGTGGGTGATGAATCATGAAATACACACATAAACACACACAAACACAAGGGGTGGAAAAAAATATATATTATTAACTATATTATAAAACAATTATTATGTTATATGTATTAATATATTATATTTTATATATAATTATGTTATATATAATATATTTCATATAATAGTATTTTATTTTTGTATTTGTAATATATTATATAAGATATAACATATGCAATATAATTTATTTGTATTATATGTATAATTATTTATATATAATATATATTATTTATATATTAATTATATTGTGTATATTGTTATAGATATACATAACATATATTATTATTTAAATAGTATTTAATATATTATATTATATATTAATCATATTAGACATATTATATTGTATTATATTAATTATGTTATAGATAATATATTATATTAATATTATATCATAATATTATACTATATACTATATGTTATACAATATATATTATATATTATAATTTAGGCTGCATATATATTATATATTATATACTAAATATATATATGATTATACTATATATCATATATATTTTACTTTATAATACATACTATATTTTATATCTTATTATAAATATATTATTTAATATATTTTATATTACTATACATTCTGTTATATATTATATAGTAAAATATTAAAATATATATTTGATATAATAAATAATATATAAATAATTATACATGTTGGAATATATAATATATGTTAATATATAATATAATAATATAATGATTTTTATATACTATAATAATATATATGATTATATATAATCATATATATTATGTATAATGATTCTATTATGAGATTAGAATTATATTTCCTTATTATATAATTACAATATTATTATATACTATAATATATATAATTCTATGTCAGTTCTATGACAACCTTTATATATATAGATATATATAATATATATAATATTGTATTATATATTTATATACATAATATATATTACATAAAATACAGAGAAATATCAGAGTGGACAAATGAAAAGGATTGACTATGGCCCTTGTGGAGCCCTTTCTCTATAAATCTGTATTAAATTTACTTTGTTGCTGAATTGTTATCTATATTATATCCATATATCCTTGATCTCTGATCAAAGAAATAGAAGAAAACAATAGAATGGGAAAGACTAGAGAACTCTTCAAGAAGATAAGAGATACCAAGGCAACATTTCATGCAAAGATGCACACAATAAAAGACACAAATAGTATGGATCTAACAGAAGCAGAAGAGGTGGCAAGAATACATAGAACTAAACAAGAAAGATCTTCATGACCTAGATAACCACGATAGTGTGATCACTCACCAAGAACCAGACATCCAGGAATGTGAAGTCAAGTGGGCCTTGGGAAACATCACTATGAACAAAGCTAGTTCAGTTCAGTTCAGTTGCTCAGTCGTGTCTGGCTTTTTGCGACCCCATGAATCGCAGCACACCAGGCCTCCCTGTCCATCACCATCTCCCGGAGTTCACTCAAACTCATGTCCATCGAGTCAATGATGCCATCCAGCCATCTCATCCTCTGTCGTCCTCTTTTCCTCCTGCCCCCAATCCCTCCCAGCATCAGAGTCTTTTCCAATGAGTCAACAAAGCTAGTAGAGGTGATGGAATTCCAGTTGAGCTATTTTAAATGCTAAGAGAGGATGATGTGAACGTGCTGCATTCAATATGCCAGCAAATTTGGAAAATTCAGCAGTGTCCACAGGACTGGAAAAGGTCAGTTTTATTTCCAATGCCAAAGAATGGTCAAACTACCACACAATTGCACTCATTTCATGTGCTAGCAAAATAATGCTCAAAATTCTCCAAGCCAGGCTTCAACAGTATGTGAACCATGAACTTCAAGATGTTCAAGGTGCATTTAGAAAAGGCAGAGGAACCAGAGATTAAATTGTCAACATCCACTGGATCATTGAAAAAGCAAGAGAGTTCTAGAAAAATGTCTAATTCTGTTTTATGGATTATGCCAAAGCCTTTGACTGTGTGGATCAAAACAACCTGTGGAAAATTCTTCAGGAGATGGGAATACCAGACCACATGACCTGCCTCATGAGAAATCTGTATGCAGGCCAAGAACAACAGTTAGAACTGGACATGGAACAACAGACTGGCTCCAAATCGGGAAATGAGTATGTCAAGGCTATGTATTGTCACTCTATTTATTTAACTTATATGCAGAGTACATCATATGAGATTCTGAGCTGGATGAAGTGCAAGCTAGAATCAAGATTGCTGGGAGAAATATCAGTAACCTCAGATATGCAGATGATACCACTCTTATGGCAGAAAGTGAAGAAGAACTAAAGAGCCTCTTGATTAAAGTGAAAGAGGAGAGTGAAAAAGTTGATTTAAAGCTCAACATTCAGAAAATTAAGATTCTGGCATCTGGTTCCATCCCTTCATGACATATAGATGAGGAAACAATGGAAACAGTGACAGACTTTAATTTTGGGGGGAGGACCACCAAAATCACTGCAGGTGGTGACTGGAACCATGGAATTAAAAGATGCATACTCTGTGGAATCAAGTTATGACCAATCTAGACAGCATATGAAAAAGCAGAGACATTAATTTGCCAAGAAATTTCTGTCTAGTAAAACCTATGGTTTTTCCAGTAGTCATGTATGGATGTGAGAGTTGGACTATAAAGAAAGATGAGTGCCAAATCATTGGTGCTTTTGAACTGTTGTGTTGGAAAAGACTCTTGAGAGTCCCTTGGACAGCAAGAAGATCCAACCAGTCCATCCTAAAGAAATCAGTGCTGAATATTCATTGGAAGGACTGATGCTAAAGCTGAAGCTCCAATACTTTGGCCACCTGATGTGCAAAGCTGACTTATTTCCAAAGACTCTGATACTGGGAAAGATTGAGGGCAGGAGGAGAAAGGGATGATAGAGGATGAGATGGTTGGATGGCAACACTGACTCAATGGACATGGGTTTGGGTGGACTCCGGGAGTTGGTGATGGACAGGGAGAACTGGCTTGGTGTGGTTGATGGGGTCGCAAAGAGTCGGACATGACTGAGCGACTGAACTGAACTGTTATATCTATCCTTATCCATCTATCTAACTACATTCTTGTCATTATATTTGGCAAAGATTCAAATTGGTTTTTATTAATTTTTTAAAATGTTTTCCATATGGTTTTTATTTTTCAATGTGTTAATGTGGTGAATTACATTGATTGCTTTGTGGATATTGCATCCCTGGGATAAAGCCCATTTGGTCATGGTGTATGATCTTTTTAATGTGTTGCTGGATTCTGATTGCTAGAACTTTGTTAAGGATTTTTGCATCTATGTTCATCAGTGATATCGGCCTGTAGTTTTCTTTTCTTGTGGCATCTTTGTCAGGTTTTGGTATTAGGGTGATAGTGGCCTCATAGAATGAGTTTGGAAGTTTACCTTCCTCTGCAATTTTCTGGAAGAGTTTGAATAGGATAGGTGTTAGCTCTTCTCTAAATTTTTGGTAGAATTCAGCTGTGAAGCCATCTGGACCTGGGCTTTTGTTTGCTGGAAAATTTCTGATTACAGTTTCAATTCCCGTGCTTGTGATGGGTCTGTTAAGATTTTCTATTTCTTCCTGATTTAGTTTTGGAAAGTTGTACTTTTCTAAGAATTTGTCAATTTCTTCCATGTTGTCCATTTTATTGGCATATAATTGCTGATAGTAGTCTCTTATGATCCTGTTATTTCTGTGTTGTCTGTTGTGATCTCTCCATTTTCATTTCTAATTTTATTGATTTGATTTTTCCCCTTTGTTTCTTGATGAGTCTGGCTAATGGTTTGTCAATTTTATTAATCCTTTCAGAGAAACAGCTTTTTGCTTTGTTGATTTTTGCTATGGTCTCTTTTGTTTCTTTTGCATTTATTTCTGCCCTAATTTTTAAGGTTTCCTTCCTTCTACTAACTCTGGGGTTCTCCATTTCTTCCTTTTCTAGTTGCTTTAGGTGTAGAGTTAGGTTATTTATTTGACTTTTTTCTTGTTTCTTGAGGTATGCCTGTATTGCTATGAACTTTCCTCTTAGCACTGCTTTTATAGTGTCCCATAGGTTTTGGGTTGTTGTGTTTTCATTTTCATTCATTTCTATGCATATTTTGATTTCTTTCTTGATTTCTTCTGTGATTTGTTGGTTATTCAGAAGCGTGTTGTTCAGCCTCCATATGTTGTATTTTTTTATAGTTTTTCTCCTGCAATTGAGATCTAATCTTACTGCATTATGGTTAGAAAATATGGTTGGAATGATTTCAATTTTTTTTTTAATTTATCAAGACTAGATTTATGATCCCAGGATGTGATCTATCCTGGAGAAGTTCCTGTGAGCACTTGAGAAAAAGGTGAAATTCATTGTTTTAGGCTGAAATGTCCTATAGATATCAATTAGGTCCAACTAGTCAATTGTATCATTTAAAGTTTGTGTTTATTTGTTAATTTTCTGTTTAGTTGACATGTCCATATGTGTGAATGGGGTATTAAAGTCTCCCACTATTATTGTGTTATTGTTGTGTTATTGTTAATTTCCCCTTTCATACTTGTTAGCATTTGTCTTACATATTGCAGTACTCCTATGTTGGGTGCATGTATATTTATAGTTGTTATATCTTCTTCTTGGATTGATTCTTTGATCATTATGTAGTGGACTTCTTTGTCTCTTTTCACAGCCTTTGTTTTAAAGTCTATTTTATCTGATATGAGTATAGCTACTCCTGCTTTCTTTTGGTCTCTATTTGCATGGAATATCTTTTTCCAGCCCTTCACTTTTTCAGTCTGTATGTGTCCCTTGTTTTGAGGTGGGTCTCTTGTAG
This sequence comes from Oryx dammah, assembly GCF_014754425.2. Taxonomy (NCBI): domain Eukaryota; kingdom Metazoa; phylum Chordata; class Mammalia; order Artiodactyla; family Bovidae; genus Oryx; species Oryx dammah. The sequence goes on along the minus strand of NW_024070202.1, from coordinate 3,171,335 downwards.
ACAACATATACAGAGGTCTTGTTTTTGTATCCATTCAGCCAGTCTTTGTCTTTTCGTTGGGGCATTCAACCCATTTACCTTTAAGGTAATTATTGATAAGTATGATCCCGTTGCCATTTACTTTATTGTTTTGGGTTCAGGTTTATACACCCTTTCTGTGTTTCCTGTCTAGAGAATATCCTTTAGCAATTGTTGGAGAGCTGGTTTGGTGGTGCTGAATTCTCTCAGCTTTGCTTGTCTGTAAAACTTTTTATTTCTCCTTCATATTTGAATGAGATCCTTGCTGGGTACAGTAATCTGGGCTGTAGGTTATTTTCTTTCATCACTTTAAGTATGTCTTGCCATTCCCTCCTGGCCTGAAGAGTTTCTATTGAAAGATCAGCTGTTATCCTTATGGGAATCCCCTTATGTGTTATTTGTTGTTTTTCCCTTGCTTCTTTTAATATTTGTTCTTTATGTTTGATCTTTGTTAATTTTATTAATATGTGTCTTGGGGTGTTTTGCCTTGGGTTTATCCTGTTTGGGACTCTCTGGATTTCTTGGACTTGGGTGATTATTTCCTTTCCCATTTTAGGAAAGTTTTCAACTATTATCCCCTCAAGTATTTTCTCATGGTCTTTCTTTTTGTCTTCTTCTGGGACTCCTATAATTCGAATTTTGGAGCATTTCATATTGTCCTGGAGGTCTCTGAGATTGTCCTCATTTCTTTTAGTTTGTTTTTCTTTTTTCCTCTCTGATTCATTTATTTCTACCATTCTATCTTCTATTTCACTAATCTTATCTTCTGCCTCCGTTTTTCTACTATTTGTTGCCTCCAGAGTGTTTCTGATCTCATTTATTGCATTATTCATTATATATTGACTCTTTTTTATTTCTTCTAGGTCCTTGTTAAACCTTTCTTGCATCTTCTCAATCCTTGTCTTCAGACTATTTATCTGTGATTCCATTTTGATTTCAAGATTTTGGATCATTTTCACTATCTATATTCAGAATTCTTTCTCAGGTAGATTCTCTATCTCTTCATCTTTGGTTTGGTGGGCATTTATCCTGTTCCTTTACCTGCTGGGTATTCCTCTGTCTCTTCATCCTGGTTATATTACTGCGTGTGGGATGGCCTTTCTGTATTCTGGCAGTTTGTGGAGTTCTCTTTATTATGGAGTTTCCTTGCTGTGGATGGGGTTGTATCAGTGGCTTGTCAAGGTTTCTTGATTAGGGAAGCTTGTGTCGGAGTTCTGGTGGCTGGAGCTGGATTTCTTCTCTCTGGAGTGCAATGAAGTGTCCAGTAATGAGTTATGAGATGCCATTATCTCAATAGATGCAGAAAAAGCCTTTGACAAAATTGAACATCCATTTATGATAAAAACTCTCCAGAAAGCAGGAATAGAAGGAACATACCTCAAAGTAATAAAAGCTATATATGACAAACCCACAGCAAACATTATCCTCAACGGTGAAAAATTGAAAGCATTTCCCCTAAAGTCAGGAACAAGACAAGGGTTCTCACTTTCACCGCTACTATTCAACATAGTTATGCAAGTTTTGGCGAGAGCAATCAGAGCAGAAAAAGAAATAAAAGGAATCCAAACTGGAAAAGAAGGAGTAAAACTCTCACTGTTTGTAGATGGCATGATCCTCTACATAGAAAATCCTAAAAACTCCACCAGAAAATTATTAGAGCTAATCAATGAATATAGTAAAGTGCAGGATATAAGATCAACACACAGAAATCCCTTGCATTCCTATACAGTAATAATGAGAAAGTAGAAAAAGAAATTAAGGAAACAATTCCACTCACCATTGCAACGAAAAGAATAAAATATTTGGGAATATATCTACCTAAAAAACTAAAGACCTATATATAGAAAACTAAAACACTGATGAAAGAAATCAAAGAGGACACTAATAGATGGAGAAATATACCATGTTCATGGATCAGAAGAATCAACATAGTGAAAATGAGTATGCTACCCAAAGCAATCTACAGATTCAATGCAATCCCTATCAAGCTACCAGCGGTATTTTTCACAAAGCTAGAACAAATAATTTCACAATTTGTATGGAAATACAAAAAAAAAAAAAAAAACCTTGAATAGCCAAAGCAATCTTGAGAAAGAAGAATGGAACTGGAAGAATCAACCTGCCTGACTTCAGACTCTACTACAAAGCCACAGTCATCAAGACAGTATGGTACTGGCACAAAGACAGAAATATAGATCAATGGAACAAAATAGAAATCCCAGAGATAAATCCACACACCTATGGACACCTTATCTTCGACAAAGGAGGCAAGAATATACAATGGATTAAAGACAATCTCTTTAACAAGTGGTGCTGGGAAAACTGGTCAACCACTTGTAAAAGAATGAAACGAGAACACTTTCTAACACCATTCACAAAAATAAACTCAAAATGGATTAAAGATCTAAATGTAAGACCAGAAACTATAAGACTCCTAGAAGAGAACGTAGGCAAAACACTCTCCGACTTAAATCACAGCAGGATCTTCTATGATCCACCTCCCAGAATACTGGAAATAAAAGCAAAAATAAACAAATGGGATCTAATTAAAATTAAAAGCTTCTGCACAACAAAGGAAACTATAAGCAAGGTGAAAAGACAGTTTTGGAATGGGACAAAATAATAGCAAATGAAGCAACTGACAAACAACTAATCTCAAAAATATACAAGCAACTCCTGTAGCTCAATTCCAGAAAAATAAATGACCCAATCAAAAAATGGGCCAAAGAACTAAATAGACATTTCTCCAAAGAAGACATATGGATGGCTAACAAACACATGAAAAGATGCTCAACATCACTCATTATCAGAGAAATGCAAATCAAGACCACAGTGAGGTACCATTTCAGACTCAGATGTAAAGAACAGACTTTTGGACTCTGTGGGAGAGGGAGAGGGTGAGATGATTTGGGAAAATGGCATTGAAACCTGTATACTATCATGTAAGAAACGAATCACTAGTCTAGGTTTGATACAGGATACAGGATGCTTGGGGCTGGTACACTGGGATGACCCAGAGAGATGATATGGGGAGGGTGGTGGGAGGGGGGTTCAGGGTTTGGAACTCATGTACATCTGTGGTGGATTCATGTCAAGATATGGCAAAACCAATACAGTATTGTAAAGTAAAAAAATAATAATAATAAAAATAAAATTTAAAAAATAACAAAAACAAAAATAAGGGGGAAAGAGAAAAATAAAAATAAAAGTGAAAAATAAAATAAAATGTTTTCCAAAGAAAGTGAACAGACAATTTACCAAATGGGAGAACATATTTGCAAATCCTATATTTGATAATAAACTTGTATCCAGAATATACAATGAATTGTGACAACTTAATAATAATAATAAAAGACAAAACTACCCCATTTAAAAAATTGGCAATGAACTTCAATGGACATTTCTCCAAGAAAGATATATGAAAGGTCCATAATTGTATAGAAAGATGCTCCACTTTATTAGTAAGTAGAGAGGTACAAATTGAAACCGCAATAAGATATCGCTTCACATAGAGTAGAATAGGTTGAACAAGAAAGTCAGATTATAATCAGTGCAGGGGAGGACATGGACACTGGAACCTGCACACCCTGCTGGTGGGGCTGTAAAGTGGTTTATCAACGTTTACTTTGATAAACTGTGTAGCTGTTACTCAAATGATTGACTATAGAATTGTCAAATGAACCAGAAATTCTACTGCTAGATATATACACCCAAGAGAAATGAAAACACTTGTCCATCCAAAATTTTATACTTGAGTGTTTAGAGCAGCATTACTTGTAACAGGCTAAACACAGAAATGACTTAAATGTCCATCGACTAACAAAAAAACACAAACAGATGCAGTTTAACCATACTATGAGATAATGTTGGGTCATAAAAAGGAGTGAAAGACTAACACATGCTACCCATGGATAGCCTTGAAAACATCATGCTAGTCAAAGAAATCAGTTATAAAAGACCATATATTACATAATTCCATTTATCTGAAATTTCACAAAAAGGAAACCTTGTGAATGGAAGTAGATTAAGAGAGAAAGTAAATTAGTGGTTGCTTAGGGCTAAGAGTTGGGGAGATAAGTGTGTGAGAACCAAAAAGTTGGGGTTTCTCTTTGAGGAAAGGAAAAGGCTAAAATGCATATTTAAATAAAATATTTTAGAATTCCCACATCTATGACATATAAAAATTCCCATATTTATGAATGTACTAAAAGCCAATGAATTGTACAAGAGGCGAATAGTATATCATTCATATTTTAATAGAATTGTTTTAAAAAGTTTATTTAAGAATATCTAAAACCAATACAGTATTGTAAAGTAAAATAAAATAAAAAAAAATAATATCTATAAGTATGGAGAAGGAAATGGCAACCCAATCCACTACTCTTGCCTGGAGAATCCCATGGACAGAGGAGCCTGGCGGGCTGCAGTACATGGAGTCAGAAGAGTTGGACATGACTTAGCGACTAAACCATCACCACCGTCTATAAGTAAAAAGTACATCCAAATGAATGAAAACTGCGATATAAATTTGGAATCAACCCATGAAGCATAACAAAAGCTCTACAAATATGAGACAAACATAAATCTGGCAGAACTCAGGCTAACAGGGCAGGAGAACAAGAACTCCTGACACTTCATTATCTGTGCAAGAAGGGAAAAAATAAAACATAAATGGAAAACCATGAAACCTGATTTCTGTGGGGAGAAATATGAGATGCAGTGTGTATATGTGCTGTTTTTAATAAGAATTATGTAACGACTTATGGCAAATAGAAGGGGAAAAAGTGGAATCAGTGACAAATTTTATTTTCTTGGGTTCCAAAATCACTGCAGATGGTTATTGCAGTCATGAAATTAAAAGATGCTTTCTCTTTGGAAGGAAAGCCATGACAAACCTAGGCAGCCTATTGAAAAGTAGAGACATCACTTTGCTGACAAATGTTCATATGTAAAATCAATGCTGTGGTTTTTCCAGGAGTCAGCTATGAATATGTGAGAGCTGGACTGTAAAGAAGGCTGTACACTGAAGAACTGATGCTTTCAAATTGTGGTGTTGGAGAAGACTCTTGAGAGTCCCTTGGACAGCAAGGAGATTAAATCAACCCTGAATATTCATTGGAAGGATGATTGCTGAAGTTGAAGCTCCAATACTTTGGCTCCCTGATGCAGAGAGCCAACTCATTGGAAAAGACTCTGATGCTGGGAAACATTAAGGCAGGAGAAGAAGGGGGTGACAGAGGATGCGATGGTTAGGTAACATCACTGATTCAATGTATATTAATTGGAATAAACTATGGGAAATAGTGGAGGGGAAAGTAGCCTGGCATTTTGGGGTGGCCAATCTGCAGTCCATTGGGATCACAAGGAGTCACACATAACTTAGCTACTGAACAGCAATAATAATAGAACAATTTAGTGCTTCAAGCTATTTACACATATAATTTGATCTAAAGGTAAACAGACAGCTCAGAAAAAAATTCCAAGGCAATGTTTCTCAATCTCAGAGGCACTGGCATTTGAGGCCATATCATACTTTGTTGTGGGGATCCTGTGCCTGGTATGGTGTTTTGCAGGATCCCGAACCTCTACTCATCAGATGTAAGTAATATCCTCAGCTCACTCCATCAACCCAACTAGAGACTTTCTCTAACATACCTGGGATGGGGGAGGGACAGCAAAAGTTGCCTCTAACTGGAGACCACTGATCTGCATTAATCTCTAGTGTCAACTAACCAAATGAAACTCATTATCTTTTGGAGCATGAGAAAAAGAACAGCAAATTTAATGTTTATGAACATCACTTTTAATTAGTCAACATATTGATTTGCCAGTGAAGGCATGTAAGTTAGAGCCGTTTCTCATGGCTGTCTGAAACTGTCCAGCAGAAACTCCAGAAGAGTGAGGTTTTCCAAGGGTCTTTAACCACAATCTAAAATGACACCCATGACTCATTGGAAAAGACCTTGATCCTGGGAGGGATTGGGGGCTGGAGGAGAAGGGGATGACAGAGGATGAGATGGCTGGATGGCATCACCGACTTGATGGACATGAGTTTGGGTAAGCTCTGGGATTTGGTGATGGACAGGGAGAACTGGTGTACTGTGATTCAAGGGGTTGCAAAGAGTCAGAATGACTGAGCGACTGAACTGAACTGAACTGGACTTTATTTGCAAATAGGATATGGGAAAATCTGTAGATACTGGGGAAAATACATTTTAAGAAATCTATACTCAATTACATAAATGTACACTCTGATGATTATATCATCTTAAGAGGTTTCTTAGCAATAAAAGTCTTTGCTATCCTTACAAAGGAGCGTCTTATTAAGAAAAAAAAATGATAGCATAGAAACTTTGTTTTCAAAATTATATACCTGGGAATCACTACTTACCTATGGAATCTGGAGGAAATGAAACTGACTAAGTGATTGGGAAATAATATAGATCTCACTCTCCAGAACCCTTGGGCTGATAGCATCCACTTTCCACAACAATCAGCCCCTCTCTGACCTGCAGAAGCCTTCTCATTAAATTTATTTTCATGTCCTCAACATGCACTTGCTTGCCTTTCAGATCCAGAAAGGAACTGTTGCTTGTCTTGGGTTTGGTATTTACTAGCTTCTACTTCCTGCACCTCTACTGACCAGCCAAGTGGGTATATAATGCAGCTGCCTTTTTATTGGATAACATGTTCACACCTCCAAACTCGATCACTATAATCAATTATTTGGTTTCCTTTCAACACTATTTTTTGTTGTCAGGTGATTTTCAATTGTTAGTTGAAACCATGAGTCACTCTACACTACATGTATGGATTGCCAGTAAGAATGGACAAAAGAGAAATTACATTAATATCCAAAGAGAAGAACATCTATGTTTGAATGTATGAAAGCTTAAATTACTTGAGAGTCTTCATAAAAACAATGTTGTCAGGGATAAAATATAAATCACGGCTGAGTCTCACTATTTCCTTAAGTGGCAAATTGCAGAAAGTAATATTAACAACCATTCTAGGAGAATAAAATATGCATCCCATTTACTGAAACAAAAACTAGTTACTTTTTCTTAAAAAAGCACTCATGTTAATTATGTTTATTTTTTATGATAATGAAAGAGAGTGGCCTTCCATCAGTACTCTATCTGCAGTTTTTCTGAACTGCAGGAATTGCTTTCTCCCTTTACATGTCAAGTATAAAAATAAAACAAGACTGCTAGTGGGGATGTGAAATGGCATAAGAGCTGAGAGCAGTTTTGGTGGTTCTTCAAAAAGTTAAACTGTGTTACCATATGACTCAGCAATTCTATCCTAGGTAGATACATGAGAGAAATGAAAACAATGGACTAGACAATATTTTATACATGAATGTTTACAGGAGCATTATTTATAGAGGTGAAAAAAACCCAAACATTCATCCACTGGCAAAAGATAAACACAATGTGACATAGCCAAATCATGGTAAAATTTTGGATCATAGAAAGGAATTAAGTTCTGACCTGTGCTGGAACAAGAATTGCCTTAAAGGCATTGAGAGATTCCAGTCACAAAAGACCATATATTATATAACACATTCTTATGAAGACAGTCCACAATAGGGAAATCTATATATAGAGAGAGCTGGACTATTCAGAAGGCTGAACACTGACGAATTGCTTTTGAACTGGGGTGTTGGAGAAGACTCTCCTTGGACAGCAAGGAGACCGTATCAGTAAATCCTAAAGAAAATAAACCCTTAATATTAATTGGAAGGGCTGATGATAAAGCTCCAATACTTTGGCTCCCTGATGTGAGGAGCTGACTCATTGGAAAAGACCCTGATGGTGGGAAAGATTGAAGATGGGAGGAGAAGGGGACACCAACAGACAAGATGGTTGAATGGCATCATTGACTCAATGGACATGAGAGTGAGCAAGTTCCAGTAGATGGTGAAGGACCGGGAAGCCTGGCAGTACTGCAGTCCATGGAGTCACAGAGACAGACACAACTGAGCAACTGAATAGCAACAACGAATATATATATATATATGTGTAGATGTATACATGTTTAGGGCTGAGGGGAGCAAGAGATGGTCGAGAGGGTGGTAGTTATAGGGTACAGGATATCTTTTTGAAGCAATGAAAATATTTTCAAATTAACAATGGGTAGTGAGTACAAATATCAATAACCTCAGATATGCAGATGACACCACCCTTATGGCAGAAAGTGAAGAGGACCTAAAAAGCCTCTTGATGAAAGTGAAAGTGGAGAGGGAAAAAGTTGGCTTAAAGCTCAACATTCAGAAAACAAAGATCATGGCATCCGGTCCCATCACTTTGTGGCAAATAGATGGGGAAACAGTGGAAACAGTGTCAGACTTTATTTTTTGGGCTCCAAAATCACTGTAGATGGTGATTGCAGCCATGAAATTAAAAGATACTTACTCCTTGGAAGAAAAGTTATGACCAACCTAGATAGCATATTCAAAAGCAGAGACATTACTTTGCCGACTAAGGTCTGTCTAGTCAAGGCTATGGTTTTTCCTGTGGTCATGTATGGATGTGAGAGTTGGACTGTGAAGAAGGCTGAGCTCCGAAGAATTGATGCTTTTGAACTGTGGTGTTTGAAAAGACTCTTGAGAGTCCCTTGGACTGCAAGGAGATCTAACTAGTCCATTCTGAAGGAGATCAGCCCTAGGATTTCTTTGGAAGGAATGATGCTAAAGCTGAAGCTCCAGTACTTTGGCCACCTCATGGGAAGAGTTGACTCATTGGAAAAGACTCTGATGCTGGGAGGGATTGGGGGCAGGAGGAGAAGGGGACGACAGAGGATGAGATGGCTGGATGGCATCACTGACTCGATGGATGTGAGTCTGAGTAAACTCTGGGAGTTGGTGATGGACAGGGAGGCCTGGCATGCTGCTATTCATGGGGTTGCAAAGAGTCGGACACGACTGAGCGACTGAATTCAATTGAACTGAACTGAGTGAGTACATCTATCTGTGAATGTACTAAAAGCCGTGGAACCTTAACATTTTATTTATTTTTTTTTTAAATTTATTTATTTTTAATTTTTACTTTACAATTCTGTATTGGTTTTGGCATAGATTGACATGAAAAAGGTGAATTGTATAGGATATAAATGATATGACGATAAATATGTTCAGAGAGAGAACAACGGAGATGGAAAGGATGGGGAGAGAGATCCTTAGCCCCCTCTCTCCAGAGCCAAAGTCTTGCTAGCAGTGAGAATATCAAGGGCTAGAAGTCACCACCTCCAGACAGTAGAGTGCAACAAGGCTTCTGCTGCGCCTGCTGGCTGACTTCATCCCAGACCCAGGGTGCTGTTCACATCCACCACCAGGCTGTGGGTTATGGGTATTCACATGCCTTTGGGTCTGTGCTTCCTTTACATACAGATGCCAACAGTCACCGGAGCCCTTGGTGCTTCACCTGCAGTGGGTCTAGAGACCTTGAGAACTTCTGGAAGTCGAATCCCTCTGTGGGCCTCCTCTCCTCTGCTGGCTCCCATGGGCAGTTACCTGAGCACGTCTGAGCCTGTGGCCCCCTGTGGCCCCGCTCTAAGTGCTGGGTATGGCGTCAAGCCCTGCCAAGGGACTGGGGCCTCTCCTCGGAGGGTGAACCCCAGGCTGTGGAAGCGCTTTCCTGCCAAGCCACCCCTGGAGCCTGTCCTGGTGCCAAATGTTTCTGGCTCCCGGGGTAGTGACATGAAACAGAGACACTCAAGTGCCCGGCACCCCTCAGGAATCTGGAGTCCTGTGACAGTCAAAATCGTGCCCCCTGAGTGAAGGGTGAGCCCTTGTGCATCCTGGCAGCATGCACCCACCGAGGAGAGGCCAGACAGAGCCCAGACTCCTGTGCCAAAGAGATGGTGCTGCAGGCCATTTGCCTCTGCAAGAAAGGGGAAAGGAGGTTTGACAGACCACTATGATTTGAGATCTCTGAAATAGATCATCTGCCTTCAAGCCCCTGATAAAAAGAGAGTTCCCTTCCTTTGTTCCCAGGCCAAGGCCTCTGGACAGAAGTCTCCCCTCCTGGAACTACAATATTTGCAAGGAGGAGGCTTACCCCTAGCTTAAGGTCCAGCCTTGCACGTCTGCCACCCAGCCTGCAGCAGGGACCGCATCAGCACAGGGCACAGAAGTTCAGCTGGAAGGTGGGGAAAAGATGTAGTGCTTCTCGGGCTTCTCATGGTCCTCCAGGGCACAAGAGTGAGCCAGTACGGTCTCATTCAACCCAGAGGATACCCAGCCTTCCCGCTCCAGTTGCTCCTGAGTCAGGACACTGATAGTCACCACCTGAGACTCAGACCCAAATATCTGTTCTCGTCTTCCTGACCCCTACCTCGTTTACCCAACATGGGACTTTGCCAGAGTATTGCTACAGTGTCAGCCTTGCCAGGCCCCTACAACCCTGTCCTTACTCTGTAGAGTCCACTTTGAAATTGTTGATACCAAAACTCTTGCAGCCACCCCTCTCAACACCCTGCCCCCCACCCCCCACCCCAATACCTGCCTACTCTTTCTTTCCTCTCCTTTCTTTTTAGGAAGGCATGCTTCTTTCTCACCTCCTCTGTTAGCCAGGTGTGTTGAGTTAAATATTTGATCTCATAATAATAATAATAATAATAACATTTCTTAAAGAGATTTTCATGTAAAAATAAAGGTAAAGTTTACTCCAGGCTAGCTGGAGACTTGGAATTGGAGACAATTTATATTTGTCTGAGGTCCATATGTAAGTCCAATTAGCAAGAGCAATGAAAGAAAAATAATATTTGGTTAGAGACACACACTTTGATAAAGTCATGGAAGACATTAGGGTAAGGTGGTATGATTTTATTCTAAGGACCATGAGTTTGGGAAGAGAGAAAACTGATGGGTTGATATTCTCAAACAGATCTTTCTGCCTATTGTGTGGAGAGGGCACTGTCTACAGACAGAATTAAAACAGAAACAAGGGAAGCTCAGTGATGTACTTCATGCAAGAGATAAAAGCTCAGTGATGTACTTCAGGCAAGAGATAAAGATAGTTGGATCTGAGAGGGAAATAATGAATATGAATGATGATGAACTGAGTTCAGGGCATTCTTGGAAGGTGGGTGTCTTGTTAGTGTACCAGATGACAGCATCAGCAAAGCAGATGACTCTTAGGGTCTTAGCTTATTGGATTAGAAACTCTGTATTGGGATGGGGATGCCAATAGAGGAAACATTTGGAGAAATTGGAAGTGTTGTTTTGATCATGTTTCCTTAAGTACATACATTATACATTTGTTTCACCTATGCAGTTTGAAAACTCAGTGGAGAGTTTGAAGCTGGAGAAAGAAAAGTCATGAACATAGACGTTCACACATACCATGTGTATGGTGCTTAAACCCAGGGCTACATGAGGTCACTTATGCAGAAAGTATGGAGAAGGAGGCTCAAGATGGAACCTGCAGGGTGCCAATGCCCAGAGGTTGAAGAAAAGGGTAAGAGGAGAAGAAGAAGCCTGAAAGAAAACAACTGTTGAGGTAGAGCATTTATAAGCAGCAGGGACAATTAGGTGAGAATTTAAGAAGGTGGGATTCATTAACCATGTTGGCTGCTGCTGAGAAGCTACATGAGGGACATCCCATCACTGGGTTGGAGAGGAGAGACTGAATGCTTGAGGTAAAAGTCTGAACTGATTTGGAAGATGATAGGAGACATGGATGGAGGGGATGGGGCTGGAGAAAACATCTAGTGGATAGTAAGTTGTGAAGTAAAGAAACAAGTGGGAATGCTAGAAAGAGTTTTACTCTGTCTTTAATTTTAAGAAAAGATAGGGAAAATGTTTCAACCAGTAAAGTGGCCTTCAGGGATATCTGCAGGAATGGACACTAGTGCTGGTGGAGGGTGGGTGGCACTTAGACATGTGGCCCATGATGGCACCAGGGCGGGCAGTGGAGGGGTCAGGGAGCTTGACCTGGGACCTCAGGAGATCAGTCCTCTCCTGCTCCGTCAGTGAGGCACAAAGCAAGACTCAGCAAAGGGGGAAGGGAGGGATATCTTTGATGACTGAGGAAAAAGAAGTGCTGAAATAGAATTCTCAGACTTTGTCAAAGTCTCCTAGGAGTATGAGAAAATGCAAAGGAACTCTTTCCAGCTTGGGTTATTACAGGGAATCCAGGAAATAGGATTCACGTGTTTGTGTAGATTTTACTTTACCTAAATTAATACATCCAGTGGTCATATATGGATGTGAGAATTAGACTGTGAAGAAAGCTGAGCACCAAAGAATTGATGCTTTTGAACTGTGATGTTGGAGAAGACTCTTAAGAGACCCTTGGACTGCAAGGAGATCCAACCAGTCCATTCTGAAGGAGATCAGCCCTGGGATTTCTTTGGAGGGAATGATGCTGAAGCTGAAACTCCAGTACTTTGGCCACCTCATGCGAAGATTTGACTCATTGGAAAAGACTCTGATGCTGAGAGGGATTGGGGGCAGGAGGAGAAGGGGACGACAGAGGATGAGATGGCTGGTTGGCATCACTGACTTGATGGACATGGGTCTGAGTGAAATCCCGGAATTGGTAATAGACAGGGAGGCCTGGCGTGCTTCAATTCATGGGGTTGCAAAGATTTGGACATGACTGAGTGACTGAACTGAACTGAACTGAAACTAGTAAAAGTGAAGATTGAGTGCACCTTAAAATAATTAATTAAAATATGCTATAATAATTTGTTAATTATCATATTTCAAAAGTAGTTAATCATAGGGAAAGAAGCAAGGAAGTTATGATATGTACATGTCAGGAATCTTCTGAGAAACTGAATGAGTACTTTTGCATGTGTATAAATTTATATATATGTATATGTATATATATATATATATATATATGAAGAGAGAGAGAGAGAGATTCAGGTAAACTATAAAGAACAAGCAGAATTCACTGACTCAACTATGGAGCTTAAGAAGTCTCAAGTTGTGTAGATGGTAAGCTGGTAACCCAGATGGGAAAGCTGATGGTGCAAGTTCCTATCCAGGTCTGAAGGTAGGAGAAAGATGTCCCGGCTCAGAGATAGACAGGCAAGACCAGAATCCTCTATCTTACCCTTCTGTTCTATTCAGCTTTTCCCTGTGCTAGATGAGGCCCATTCACACTGAGGAGTGCCATCTGCCTTACTCAGTCTACCCATTCAGATATTAACCTCATTGAGAAACATCCTCACAGACATATCTAGGAAAAAAAAAAAAGTTTAACCAAGTATCTCGGTACCTCATGGCCCAGTCAGGTTGACACATAAAATTAGTGTTTTTAAAGGAATGGTTTTCATTTGAGTCATGGAATCATAGCTGGTTAGGAAAGAAATTGATGCAGGAGACAGGTAATAAAAACTCTGGGAAGAACAGAACTATTGAGGAGTCTGGATGAAGCTGAATACTTGTCCCATAAAAGTAACTAAAATAAGCTGGAAAGACTTAGTATACTTTTTTTTTTTTTTTGAATTTGTGATTTGAGAAGTTTAACGAGAGTCAGGTGTAGGAGAATGGACTAAGAGGACCAGAAATCTACCCACGTCCTAGAGGAGTACTAGGATATTAAAATCAATATAACGTGTGACCAGAACAGATGAAGAATGAAGATCGTGGGATAGGAATCAGAATTTTAGTGAATGAAGGGAATGTACTAGAAAAATAAGAGTGATGATAATTATACGAGCAAGCCCGTGATTCCTAAGATCATGAGTTTCAATCTGAGAGGGAGTTTTTGAAGGACCAAGGGGAAGAGTTTGGAAGGAGTGCACACGAAGGGCACGTGTGCTGTGCCCATCTGCTGGGCTCTTGGGAGACTGGAGAAAGGGCACTCTTCTTTCAAGGTAAGAAGCAGAGTAGTGTCCGTGGTCACTGGGGGAGGAACTTGCAGAGGACATCTCAGGAGTTCAGCTGTGTGGAGATTTTCTAAAGACTCACCTTGAGTTCCCAGGGCAGTTTCTAAGCGGAAGGCCTGAAAGACAAGATGAGGAATGCACAGGACCTGTGAACCTGGTGGGGCCGTTTACAGCAGTGCAGTGTGGTGCGTCCGTCAAGTTCCAGGACAGAATATTCTGCTGGTATAGAAGGACAATTTTTATGAAGAGAGTGCACTGCCAACAGAGAAGAGGTGGCTTCTGTCTGTGCAACACAGAGGCCTGGCATTACAGGACATGGAGAGACAAGACTCCTTGGGATAGCATGGAGATTCCGGAAGCGGATTCACGAGAATTTAATATATGATAAGGGCAACATCTCAAATCTGTGTGACAATAGTGAATTACTTGTATCTGACACACTCAGATATCCAATTAGGAAACAGAAGACAGCTCTCTATCTCATGCAAAAACACAAATGTAAAGATCAAAATTATTTTCGTTGAAAGAAGAATATGCCCACCCCCCAGAATAATTTAAAGCTTAATTACACACATGATAAATACGTTTTGACACTGTATGCTTCACAGATGAAGTTAAAGCAAGCTCTCTCCAAATCTCCTCCTTTTGCATCCTTAAGGAGGGCAAACATCTAGAAGCCTTAAAAGAAAAGTTTGCGGTAGCTAATGTTTTAAAAACTTACCCTAAAATAGAGTAAAAATTTCTAGGGCAAGTGAAACTTTGTTGTGTTGTGTTGGTTGCTCAGTCATGCCCGACTCTTTGTGACTCTATGAAGTGTGGACTGTAGCCCACCAGGCTCCTCTGTCCGTGGGATTTTCCAGGCAAGAACACTGGAGTGGGTTACCATGCTCTTCCACGGGGGATCTTCCTGTCACAGCGATAGACCCCAGGTCTCCTGCATCTCTTGCACTGCAGGCAAGTGTTTTACTGCTGAGCCACAGGAAGACCTGTAACATAGCAGATAACAAATTATTATTCCACAAGGTTAAAGAATGACTAAATAGACATGGGAAAAAAGAAAAAGAGAGAAAAATGATAATTACTAAAAAAGTGTAACTACATAATTCATACAAGAAATAACTCCAATTATTAATAAATATATAATATTTTTAAAATACATTCAAGTTACTTGAAGAAATGTATTTATCTCCATCTCTGTATCTACATCCATATGAGGTATTTATAGCCATCATCAGCAAAAATAAGGTATGCTGTTATCCATCCTTAGAAAGATTGTAGGATAAATAATCTTATGTTACTTGGGTAAATTCTCATTGTGTGAAAATTTGCAATAATTATTTTATTTTGGCATTGTCATTGAATTTTAATAAAATATAAAATATTCAGTAAAGATATGAGCCACAAAATGGGTAAAATAGCATAGCTTTGAAATATATTCACAAAATAAATAGAAAAAGAGACAAGAAAAGCAGCAAGAGCAGACATTTTTATAACTTAAACTTTGAAAAATGTATAAATGATACAGAAACCATTCTATTTGATGGGAAGGTTATAACTGGAAAACAACTAATTCAATAATCTATCCATGAACCACAAGGCTCGTTTTTCTCTCCGTTATTAATTCCCAGGTCTTTTGGCTTTTTCTCATCAAGACCACATGCTAACTGTAGCAGTAGCTTTGATACTGAAGGCAGAACACCAGGCCAAAACCGTAACAAGCAGGAGGAGGAGCTGGGGTCCAGGCATCATCTAGAAAGCTATTTCTTCACCTGGATGCTGATCGCCCATTCCTGTCCACTATGATTTCAAAGAACAACAGACTTTCTTGGGTGACTCACAAGCTACAATCAAGATTGCTGGGAGAAATACGAACAACCTCAGATATGCAGACAATATATATATTTGAATATATACATGCATGTACAATTCTCTTATCTGTTACTCTAAGTGTTAGGTCAAAAGCTGCTTGGAAAGAGGACTCACAAAAGTAACATATTGTTTAAATGTTATTGTGTGTGTGTATATATATATATATATATATTGATTTGCCAAATTTTTAAGGAGAGATTCAGGTTTTTTTTTTTTTTTTTTGTATGTGTTATAATCCATCAGGCTCCTCAGTCCATGGAATTCCCCTGGCAAGAATACTGGAGTGTGTTGCCATTTCCTTCTCCAGAGGATCTTCCCAAACCAAGGATTAAACCCGCATCTCCTCATTGGTACTAGGGTGGCCCTTGTTATGTGTATGTATGTGCCTATTATACATAGCAATATGCATTACAAATGTACCTGCATATACACATACTCTAGATATGAGTATGGGCTGAAAGTATGGTAATACCAGAGTAATAAGAAATTTCAGTTCATGAGGGCAAATATGGATAAGCCATAAATTAAATCAGTTCATTAAGAAGAATATAAAAACAACTTATAAATATATATATATATATATATGAGATGATGAAAAATACTTTAAAAAGCTAATATCACTAGAATAAGGCTCTAGGGATTATTTTTAGTTATGAACAAAGAATGAGTAACTTTTCTTAAAGAAAAGTTAGAATTTAAATACACAGTTTTATTTTGAAGTTTTATTGTATTTTACATGTTTCTGAGGACCAAATATTACTCAAATATTTAGTGTTTGGAAATAATTACATCAAAATAAGCAAAAAAAAAAAAACTCATTTTACTTCTTGATTATGCTGTTAACCTCAGTATTATCTTATTTTTTTCTTTTAGTTTTTGTAACTGAAATAATAGACTAATGATATCTTGTATGTTTTTATTAGCAAACTCTGTCATTCCACCAGTGACCATATAGAAAACCTTAATGATACTTAGTGTTTCATAAACAGGCACAGTTTTCTGGTCATATTTTTCTTTTTGTTCAGAGAGGAGAAAAATATCTTTGTTGTTGCAAAATTTTATGTCCCACTGTTACAACTGTCTAGAAAATAGAAGTTCTAAAAAATACTGTTATTATACTTTAAACATTTGTAATAATTGTTCATATAAAAATAGCTTCTTTCCCATGCACTTAAAATGTGATGTTCCTAGTTAAACATGTGACATTTCTCTACGAGATTGTGAAATTATTATATTGAGTAATGAAAGTAATAAAAATCACTGAAGCAATTATAACCCTCAACATTTCTTGATTTTGGAAAATAATAATTATGATAATAACTCACATCAATGACTCACTATCTTATGCTATAATAATTTAAATATTTTAATTAAACTTTAAAAAATAATATGTAAAGAAATATAGTAAAATGTTTGGAATACACTATTTTCTAAGGTACAATTTAATTTAATTCAGTAGCTTTTAATAGAATATTGCCTTTCATCTCCTGAGTTTCTGTCTCCTTATTCGTGTGTTCTCAGCAGTAGCTCTGTAGGAACATTAATTGATAAATACGAGGGAACATGGAGAGAGGTCCAACCTAAGAGGATCAGCCCCAGAGAGCTTAACAGTGAGGTTTATTTCTCTTTGCATTTTGTTTTCTCTAAATTCACACAAGATCAAAGTTTATGTGTCCTTGAAACAGAGATATGCATCAGATGATCAAATTACAAAATGCCTAGGAAAGGAATAAGGAAAGAATACTCTGTGGAAAGTAAGGTAGCTATGCCTTTAAGGAGGATCCCTGTGTCCTCCTGAATCAGAACTTCACACCTCCCCCAGGGACATTTATGTAAACAAACCTTATCTAGGGGAATTGCTCCAAAAAGTCTGTTTTTAAGTTATATTTCTTATGTCAGTTCTGATAACTTGATCTTGATGTTCTGAGTCCAGATTCTCCCAAAAGTTCTGCTGTAAGATTTCCATCCTTTTGCCTTCTGGTCAGTGACCTCTCATCACTTTGACTCTGCTTCTCAAGTAGATTCTGATGTTAATCACACCCTCCTGAACACAGGCCTCTGGGGGCTTGTCCAATGTGTCTTTCCTAGTCCACTGTGGTTTGTTCACTTTCCAGCCCTACAATTTGGCCTATGGACAGTATGAAAAGGTGAAACCATATGACATGGGAGATAAGTCCCCCAGGTTGGAAGGTGTCCAATATGCTAGTGGGAAAATGTAGAGGGAAATAACTAGTAGCTCCAGAAAGAATAAAGCAGCTGGGCCAAAGTAGAAATGATGCTCAGTTGTGGATGTGTCTGGTGGTAAAAGTAAAGTCCAATACAGTAAAGAACAAGATTGCATAGGAACCTGGAGTATTAGGTCAGTGAATCAATGTAAATTGAATGCAGTCAAGCAGTATACGGTAGGATTAAACATTGACATCAGGAAGCAGTGAACTAAAATGGATGTAAATGGGTGAATTCAATTCAGATAACCACTACAACTACTACTGTGGGCATGAGTCCTTTGGAAGAAATGGAGTAGCCTTCAGAGCCATCAAAAGAGTCCAAAATGCAGTACTTGGGTGCACCCTCAAAAACAACACAATGACTTCAGTTTATTTCCAAGGCAAGTCATTCAACATCACAACAATCCAAGTCTATGACCCAACCACTGATGCCAAAGAAGCTGAACTTGATTAGTTCTATGACGATGACACAACTTCTAGGGAAAATAATAATAATAATAATAATAATGTCCTTTTAATCATTGTGGATTAAAATGCAAAAGTAGGGAGCCAAGAGCTACCTGGAGTAATATGCATGTTTGGCCTTGGAGTACAAACTGAAGCAGGGCAAAGGCTAGCAGAGTTTTGTCAATAAAACACATTGGTCATAGCAAACACCATTTTCCGACTACCCAAAGGATGAGATGGGAATACCAGACCACCTTGACTGCTTCCTGAAAAACCTGTATGCAATTCAAGAGCCAACAGTTAGAACCAGACATGGAACAGTGGACTGGTTCAAAATTGGGAAGGGAGTACATTAAAACTGTATATTGTCACCCTGCTTATTTAATTTATATGCAAGGTACATCATGTGAAATGGCAGGTTGGGTGAAGCACAAGCTGGAATCAAGATTGCTAGGAGAAACAGCAGTGGTCACAGAACTGGAAAAACTCAATTTTCATTCCAGTCCTAAAGAAAGCAATGCTAAAGAATACCCAAACTACCATACAATTGGACTCATTTCACATGTTAGTAAGGTTATGCTCAAAGCTCTTCAAGTTAGGTTTAAGCAATATGTGTACCAAGAATTTTCAGATGAACAATGTCAATTTAGAAAAGCAGAGGTACAGGAGATCAAATTGCTGACATTAGTTGAGTTATGGAGAAAGCAAGAGATTCCAGAAAAATATCTACTTCTACTTCATTGTCTACACTGAAGCTTTTGACTGCATGGATCACAACAAACAGTGGAAAACTCTTAAAGAGATGGGAGTACCAGACCACTTTACCTGTCTCCTGAGAGATCTGTATGCAGGTGAAGAAGTAACAGAACTGGACGTGGAACTGACTGCTTCAAAATTAGGAAAGGAGTATGACAAAGTTGTATATTGTCACCATCCTTATTTAACTTACATGCAGAGTACATCATGAGAAATGCCAGGCTGGATGAATTAAAGCTGAGATCAAGATTGCCAGGAGAATTATCAACAACCTCAGATATACAGATGATACTACTTTAATGGCAGAAAGTGAAGAGGAACTAAAGAGCTTCTTAATGAGGGCAATAGAGGAGACTGAAAAAACTCAACATAAAAAAAAAAGAAAAAAACTTAGATCATGGTATCAAGTCCCATCACTTCATGGCAAATAGATGAGGAAAAAGATAGAAACAGTAGCAGATTTTATTTCCTTAGATTCCAAAATCAATGTAGTTGGTGACTGCAGCCAGAAATTAGAAGATGCTTGCTCCTTAGAAGAAAAGCTATGGCAAACCTAGACAATGTATTAAAAAGCTGAGAAGTCAGTTTGTCAACAAGGGTTCTACACATCAGGACTATGGTTTTTCTAGTAGTCATGTAGGGGTGTACATGCTAAGTTGCTTCAGTCATGTCCGACTCTTGTGACCATCTGGAAAATAGCCTGCCTGTTTCCTCTGTCCATGGGATCCTCTAGGCAAGAGAGTTGGACTATAAAGCTTTAGAATTGTGGTACTAGAGAAGACTCTTTAGAGTCCCTTGGACTACAAAAAGATCAAATCAGTCAATCCTAAAGGAAATCAACTATGAACATTCTTTGAAAGAATTTTGCTGAAGCTGAATCTCTAGTAATTTGGCCACTTGATGCAAAGAGCCAACTCACTGGAGAAGTCCCTGATGCTGGGAAAGATTGATGGCAAAAGGAGAAGGGGCAACAGAGGATGAGATAGTTGGATGATACCACTGACTCAATGGAGACGAATTTGAACAAATTCCAGAAAATAGTGAACGACAGAGGAGTCTGACAAGCCGTAATCTATGAGGTCGTAAAGATCCAGACATGACTAAGTGACTGAACAACAAAAAGAGGTTCATATCTTTGAAGCAAAATGACACACTCCAATTTCTTTAACTTTTTATCACAAATAATTTTATATTGATAGAAGAATTTCCACTTACCTTTACTCAGCTTCCCTAATGCTAACATCTTCAAAAAGAGTGGAATATGTTCACAACTAAAGAAATAACCTTCATGTAAAATTGAAAACTTAACTCAGACTTCCTTTAGATTTCTTCAGCATTTTCATCAATGTCTTTTCTCTTTCAGGATCCAGTTCACTGCACCTTGTTGCACTAAATCATCATCTGTCCTTAGGAGCAACCTGCCTGGGACAACCTCTGTCTTTTCCTGTTTTATATGACCTGAGCAGTTTTGCAAAATATTCCATTGGGAAACAGAGTATTTTCAAAAGTGAGTTTAAAAAATATCTTAGAGGAGAAATATATTCTAAAAGGTTTTGCATAGTTTACATTTTGGGGTTAGGATATAATTTTCAAAATTATCACATTTGCATAGTGCTTTGGGTATGCACATTCAATGCATCTCTACTTTTGTTTCAGTGTGAATGCAGCCCCACTTGGTAAGTTATGTTGCTAAATGTGAAGGAAAGTGACAAGAGTAAGAGAATAATACATCACCATGGATGGGATTCACCACAGCCAGCTAAGGACTGGATTATCTTAATCCCTGTAAAGAAATTTAAATTTAGGTAGAAAAGGAGTTTAGGTATCTCAGCAATTGTATTTCCCTTATTGCTGTCAGTATCACATTCATTTAGCTTTCCTAAAGGACTTTTTTGAGAGTCTCTTAGTTAACTTATATGCACAGTACATCATGTGAAATGCCGAGTTGGATGAAGCACAAGCTGGAATCAAGATTGCCAGGAGAAATATCAATAACCTCAGATATGCAGATGGCACCACCCTTATTCAGAAAGCAGAGAAGAACTAAAGAGACTCTTGAAACTGAAGAGGAGAGTGAAAAAGTTGGCTTAAAACTCAACATTCAGAAAACTAACATCATGGCATCCAGTCCCATCACTTCATGGCAAATAGATGGGGAAACAGTGGAAACAGTCAGACTTTATTTATTTTTTTTTGGGGGGGTGGCAAAATCACTGCAGATGGTGAGTATAGCCATGAAATTAAAAGACACTTGCTCCTTGGAAGAAAAGCTAGATGGCATATTAAAAAACAGAGACATTATGTTTCTGACAAAGGTCTGTCTAGCCAAAGCTGTATTTTTCCAGTATTCAAGTATGGATGTGAGAGTTGTACCATAAAGAAAGCTGAGTGTTGAAGAACTGATGCTTTTGAACTATGGTGTTAGAGAAGACTCTGAGAGTCCCTTGGACTGCAAAGAGATCCAACCAAAAAGAAATCAGTCCTGAATATTCATTGGAAGGACTGATGTTGAAGTTGAAACTCCAATACTTTGGCCACCTATGTGAAGAACTGACTCATTTGAAAAGACCCTGATGCTGGGAAAGATTGAAGATGGGAGGAGAAGGGGACAGCAGACGATGAGATGGTTGTATGGCATCACTGACTCAATGGACATGAGTTTGATAAACTCCAGAAGTTGGTGATGGTCAGGAAAGCCTGGCATGCTGCAGTCCATGGGGTCACAAAGAGTTGGACAAGAGTGAGTTACTGAACTGAACCGAACTGACCCTAGTATTTTGCTATGAACCAGGGACAAAGTAGTCACTGAGACACCAAGGAAATTAGAGTTCACTGGGAAGACAATGAGAAGAAAGAGGATCCAATACAGTTTGACAAGTAATATTATATCAGCAAGTACACTTTTCTGTGTTAGCACCATCAAGGACATGAGAAAATTTTGCTGTGGATAATTTAGGGGGATAAACAAACTTTTAGGATAAGCAGGAATTAATGGGAATAAATGACCTGGAAAGGAAAGAAATGGAAAATAAGAAAATACTGGGTCATATAAATAACTAGCTGAAGGATGAGCAAAATATTGTTGTTACAAATAACAAATTTATAGATATGAGTTGGACATTTCCATAATTGACTCTCTCAGTTGACCTGGCATATACCCCATCAGTTTGTGCTCCTTTCAATCCCAGTCCCCTGATTTTAATGATAACTTGTACCCTTATTGTTATTTGCATACATTATATGGTCTGTACCTGCTGAAGGCACATGGGCTGACTGGGTAAGCACAATTGGAAATGGGTAGAATAAAAGACCCTGTGTCTCTTATTGAGCTCGATGTTCTTATGAAGCATTCATGCAGAGGCAAAATGCAGAGGAATCCACACATTGTGTGTGGGATGTGTGTGTGTGTGTGTGTTTGAAGAGTGGAGAGAGAAAGATGGGAGAGGGGAAAATGAAAGAATGGGTGAATCTCAAAGAATATGCAGCCCTATATAATGATTAATCAGATTTGGGCTGGCTAAATTACTTCTCCTGTCCGTCACCCATGCTGGTGCTACTGCTAAGTCACTTCAGTCATGTCCGACTCTGTGCGACCCCATAGACAGCAGCCCACCAGGCTCCCCCATCCCTGGGATTCTCCAGGCAAGAACACTGGAGTGGGTTGCCATTTCCTTCTCCAATGCATGAAAGTGAAGTCGCTCAGTTGTGTCCGACTCTTAGCGACCCCATGGACTGCAGCCTACCAGGTTCCTCCGTCCATGGGATTTTCCAGGCAAGAGTACAAGAGTTGGGTGCCATTACCTTCTCTGTCCCTCATCCATAAAGCCAAACTAATATCATTCAATTCACACTGTTCTAATGATGAACTGCAAAGGTGAGTAAGAGCTTGCAGCCAGTCATCATTCAATGTCTATATAGTAAGAAATAAATGTAGTTACAGAGATTTCTCCATTTCATATACTTATCAATAAATATATGTAGCTCTCATTCCTATGTCTGTGCAGTAGAAGAAATAGGGCAGCTACAGTGAAAATACCTCTATCTGAGGGCTATATTATGTCATCAAGTAAGGAAGGATTTTAAGTGACAGACATATTATTTATTTAGGCACAGAGGGAAGCTTGTGAGGCAGAATGAGAGAAAAAGAATAAATTTTTATGCAGTCCCTTTTATACAGAAAGTTACCTTTCTATCATTGCTTAGGCTGCCTCTGTGGGCATGGACTGCAGGAATCTTGAAGAGACTGGTTTCCCAGCAACATCTACTCATATCAATAAGCCTGTAAGAACATGTTTAATAAAGAGAATTTAAAGAGGATTGTCTGAATTCCTCAAATGAAATCAACTCTAGTCAGAGGTAGTATATGGATTTTTCTTTCAAGAGTATAACGGACTTTTGGACTCAGTGGGAGAGGGAGAGGGTGAGATGACTTGGGAGAATGGTATTGAAACATGTATAATATCATGTAAGAATCGAATTGCCAGTCTATGTCCGATGCAGGATATGGCACGCTTGGGGCTGGTACGTGGGGATGACCCAGAGAGATGTTGTGGGGAGGAGGGTGGGAGGGGGGTTCATGTTTGGGAACGCATGTACACCCGTGGTGGATTCATGTCAATATATGGCAAAACCAATACAGAATTGTAAAGTAAAATAATAAATAAATAATTAAAAAAAAGAGAGATAAGCCAAGAAGAAGTAGAGGATTAAAAGCAAAATATATCTACAGGTCACTAATATTGTAGAGATGTAGAGAATTAAAAAAAAAAAAAAAACTAGATAACAGACCCTTTATCTTAAGGAAATTAAAAAAAAAAAAAAAAAGTCCAAAGCCACACAGAGAATGGGCTGGAAAATCCACAGCACCCTTTAGTGTTAATCAGAAGCTGTTTGTGTTGTGCAAGTGACTGAGTCCCAATAGAGCACAGGGAATACCAAGTTAGCTATGAGGACTATAATCTCTAGGTCCATCCATGGTGCTGCAAATGACATTATTTCATTCAGTGAAAGACAAATATCATATAGTATTACTTATATATGGAATCTAAAAAGATGATGAAAATGAACTGGTTTACAAAACAGACAGACCAAGAGACATAGAGAATAGACTTATGGTTACCAGAGAGGAAAGATAGGGAAGAGGGATAAATTAGGAGTTTGAGATATAACATATACACACTACTATATATAATGTAGACAAGCAAGGACATACTGTATAACACAGGGAACTCTGCTAAGTATTATGTAATAACATAAATGGGAAAATAATTTGAAAAAAGTATATATATATATATATATACATATACATATATAATTAAATCACTTTGCTATACATCTAAAACTAACACAACATTGTAAATCAACTATGCTACAATAAAAATAAAAGTTAAATTATTAAACTTTAGGAAATTGAATTAAAATTCAGTCAATTTTGTAGGTTAGATTGAGTATTCTTTCCAATAATCATTTGCTGAGATGTTTAATGCCATTGTGAGACCAAATCTAGTTTATCTGGGCATCTTCTCATCTGTACATCTCCATCAACAAGATGAAGGCCCAAGAGATTCAAGGCCTGGGAAGTTGTACCAAAATAGACAATGCCTATGGGGAGATGTCTCAGAAAAGGCTAACTTCGGGTTGAGCCAAGAGCTGGCTCCAGATTATCAGAAGCTCCCCAACTCTTCACCTGTCTTTGGGACGCAACTCAGCTTGCCCTTTCTGTTCCCACAAGCTACCCCAAGCATACAATCTTGAGATAGTTATGTAAATGTAAGACCCTCTGAATTGTGTTCATTGCTGACCCAGTTAAGTCCTCCATATACACTTTTAGGATTCTTGTCTGCAGAACAGAGATCTACCACATGGTCCTGTGTGAGTTCCCTCCTTGTTCCCTCCTTATTGTTCTTTCCTTGCCCTCCTTGTAAGTGGGCTGGTTTCTAATTAAACCTGGGAAGCTTCCCAGGTTTTCAAGAAGCAATTGTGGAGTTAGCCAGGACATGGAGTACAGGATCATTAATTAGAGATTTTAGCCTGTTGTTTCACAGAGTGAGGTGTTGCAAACCACCACAGAGTAAGGTCTGAGCACCTGCAACAGAACAAGACCCTGTTTCCCCCAAAGCCAGTCCCTCCCATCAGGAAGCTTCCACAATCCTCTTATCCTTATCCATCAGAAGGCAGACAGAATGAAAACCAAAATCACAGGAAACTAACCAAACTGATCACATAGATCACAGCCTTGTTTAACTCAGTGAAACTATGATCCGTGCCATGTAGGGCCACCCAAGATTGGTGGGTTCTGTCAGAGAGAGTTCTGACAAAACGCGGTCCAATGGAGAAGGGCATGGCAAACCACTTCAGTATTCTTGCCTTGAGAACCCCATGAACAGTATGAAAAGGCAAAAAGAAATGACACTGAAAGATGACCTCCCCAGATTGGTAAGTGCTACTGGAGGGAGTGGAGAAATAACTCCAGGAAGAAGGAAAGGATGGAGGCAAAGCAAAACAACACCCAGTTGTGGATGTGACTGGTGATGTAAGTAAAGTCCAATGCTGTAAATGACAATATTGTATATGAATCTGAATGGTAGATCTATGAATCAAGGTAAATTGGAAGTGGTCAAACAGGAGATGGGAAGAGTCAACATTAAGATTTTAGGAGTCAGTGAACTAAAATGGATTGAAATGGGTGAATTTAACTCAGATGACCATTGTACCTATTATTGTGGGCAAGAATCCCTTAGAAAAAATGGAGTAGACATCAGGGTCAACAAAAGAGTCTGAAATGCAGTACTTGGATGCAATCTCAAAAATGACAGAATGGTCTCTGTTTGTTTCCAAGGCAAAGCATTCAATATCATAGTAATCCAAATCTATGCCCCAACCACTAATGCCAAAGAAGCTGCAGTTGAACAGTTTTATGAAGACCTACAAGACCTTCTAGAACTAACACCAAACAAAGATGTCCTTTTCATCATAGGGGACTGGAATTCAAAAGTAGGAAGTCAAAACATACCTGGAGTAGCAGGCAAGTTTGGCCTTGGAGTACAAAATGAGACTGGTCAAAGGCTAACAAAGGTTTGCCAAGAGAATGCACTGGTGATAGCAAACACCTTTCAACAACACAAGAGACCACTCTACACATGGATATCAACACATGCTCAATACCAAAATCAAATTGAAATGTGAAATTGCTCAGTCATGTCCAACTCTATGCGATCCTATGGACAGTAGCCTGCACCAGGCTCCCCTGTCCATGGTATTTTCTAGGCAAGAGTACTGGAGTGGGTTGCCATTTCTTTCTCCAGGGAATCTTTTCGACCCAGGGATCGAACCCAGGTCTCCTGCATTGATAGACAGACATTTTACTGTCTGAGCCTCCAGGGAATCAAAATCAAATTGGTTATATTCTTTGTGGCTGAAGATGGAAAAACTCTATACAGTCAGAAAAAAAAAAAAAGACTGGGAGATTACTGTGGCTCAGATTATGAATTTTTTATTGCAAAATTCAGATTTAAAATGAAGAAAGTAGGGAAAACCACTAGATTATCAGGTATGACCTAAATCAAATCCCTTATGGTTATGCAGTAGAAGTGACAAATAGATTCAAAGGATTAGATTTGATAGAGTGCCTGAGTAACTATAGATGGAGGTTTGTGACATTGTACGGGAGGGAAAAAGAAATGCAAAAAAGGCCAAATGTTTCTCTGAAGAGGCCTTACAAAGAGCTGAGAAAAAGAAGAGAAGCAAAAGGCAAAGAGAAAAGGAAAGATGTGCTCATCTAAACACAGAGTTTCAAAGAAGAGCAAGGAGAGATAAAAAAGCCTTCCTAAGTGAAGAATGAAAAAAATTGAGGAAAACAATAGAATGGGAATGACTAAAGATCTCTTCAAGAAAGGTAGAGATACCAAGGGAATATTTCATGCAAAGATGGGCACAATATATCATATAATTGGTATGGGCCTAACAGAAACAGAAGATATTAAGAAGTGGCAAAAATACACAGAAGAACTATACAAAAAAGACCTTAATGACCCAGATAACCACGATGGTGTGATCATTCACCTAGAGCCAGATATCCTGTAGTGTGAAGTCAAGTGGGCCTTAGGAAACATCACTATGGTCATAGCTAGTGCAAGTAATAAAATTCCAGTTGAGCTATTTCAAACACTAAAGGGTGATGCTGTGAAAGTGCTACATTCAATATGCCAGCAAATTTGGAAAACTCAGCAGTGTCCACAAGACTGGAAAAGGTCCATTTTCATTCCAATCCAAACGAAAGGCAGTGCCAAAGAATGTTCAAACTACCACACGATTGCACTCATTTCACATGCTAGCAAAGTAATGCTCAAAATTCTCCAAGCAAGGCTTCAAAATGCATAAAATGAGAATTTCCAGATGTACAAGCTTTATTTAGAAAAGGCAGAGGAACCAGAGCTCAAATTGCCAATAGCTGTTGGATCATAGAAAAAACAAGATAATTCCAGAAAAAACATCTACTTCTGCTTCACTGACTATGCTGAAGTCTTTGCCAGTATGGAACACAACAAACTGTGGAAAATTCTTAAAGAGATGGAAATGCCAGACCACCTGACCTGCCTCCTGAAAAATCTGTATGCTGGTCAAGAAGCAACAGTTAGAACCTTGCGTGGAACAACAGATTTGGTTCAAAATTGGGAAAGGAGTTCATCAAAGCTGTATATTGTCAACCCTGCTTGTTTAAGTTATATGCAGAGTACATCATGTGAGATGCCAAGCTGGATAAAGCACAAGGTGGAA
The DNA here is from genome assembly GCF_014754425.2 of Oryx dammah. Classification (NCBI taxonomy): domain Eukaryota; kingdom Metazoa; phylum Chordata; class Mammalia; order Artiodactyla; family Bovidae; genus Oryx; species Oryx dammah. The sequence continues at coordinate 3,143,397 of NW_024070202.1, read as the reverse complement.
TCAAAATTGCTGGGAGAAATATCAATAACCTCAGATATGCAGTGACAGCACACTTATGGCAGAAAGTGAAGAAGAGCCTCTTGATGAAAATGAAAGAGGAGAGTGAAAAAGCTGACAAAACTAAACATTCAGAAAACTAAGATCATGGCATCTGGTGCCATCACTTCATGGCAAATAGATGTAGAACAATGGAAACAGTGACAGACTTCATTTTGAGGGGGACTCCAAAATCACTGCAGATGGTTACAGTAGCCATGAAATTAAAAGATCCTTGCTCCCTGGAAGAAAAGCTATGACCAACCTAGACAGCATATTAAAAAGCAGAGACATTATTTTGACAAGAAAGGCCTGTCTATTCAAAGCTATGGTTTTTCCAGTAGTTATGTATGGATGTGAGAGTTGGACTAAGTGGTGAAGAATTGATGCTTTTCATCTGTGGGGTGTTGGAGAAGATTCCTGAGGGTCCTTTGGACTGCCAGGAGATCAAACTAGTCCATCCTAAAGGAAATCAGTCCTGAATATTCATTGGAAGGACTGATTTTGAAGGTCCAATACTTTGACCACCTGATGTGAACTCATTGGAAAAAACCCTGATGTTGAGAAAGATTGAAGGCAGGAGGAGAAGGGGATAAGAGAGAATGAGATGGTTGGATGCCATCACCAACTTTATGGATATAACTTTGAGTGGGCTCTGGGAGTTGGTAATGTACAGGTAAGCCTGGTATGCATGCGGTTGCAAAAAGTCAGACATAACTGACCAACTGCACTGACTGAACTGAACCTGTGACAGAGTCTTATTGAGATGCTTAGAGGTAGAACCCCTGGCAAAGTGATGTGAGTAAAGAGGAGGATGTTGTGTTAATGAAGAATTGTACAAAACACCTTATGTCAGCCCACACCTAATAGAAAGGAAGGCCGAGCACAGCTACAGCAACCCAGCCAGCAGGGAATTCCCCCACTGAGGGAACTTTCATATGGTGATATATATGAAATCTTTCACATGGTCCCACTCAGTTTATTGATACAATTTCCAAGTTTCCACAAAAGGCCAGGGAAGGCATCCAAATGTGTTTAGTAGTGGGTGCTGGTGGAGCGGGGGCCAAGGGGGCTATGGCAAGTATATGCCCAGGCAGGAGGCAGGCAGAGGAGACAAGCAGTATCACTGCACTCCTGCCCTCCAGCAACACCTTCACGGTGCTGGAAGAAACTGAGGCTTTCAGTCGCTTACAGATGGGGTTCTTCCATCCTGCAAGGAGGTTTGGCCCAATGAAGAGAAGCACCCTGGGCAAGTTGTACCCTGGGTATCTATAGAGGAAATAAGACAAATCCAAAGGGAGTTGGGGATGAGACATAGTGTCTACACCCCTGTCGTTTAAGGTCTTAATCAGAACAAATTCAAGAAATGAAAGTTAAGATGTTCCAGTCCTCGTGTAGCACCTGGTGTGAGATGCTGATATCCATGCTATGTCTAGACATCATGGGGCATTGATGATGGTGGGCAGTCCACTGCTCATTTAGGGGAAACTGATAAGTCCTGGGAATGGCTATTCCAATTGGCTATACACAGTCCAATTGGTTGTCTAGCCTCTTTGCTACAGGGACCCACCTGAATAGATAGACTGATAACTCAACACTCTGTTGGTTGGCCTGTGGAAATTCTAAAATGTGAACGAGAGGTCAAACCTGCCTCATCTGCCATCCCTGATGCCCTCCTACCTGCAACAGAGGCCTCAGGGGTACAGTGTTATTAGGGGTAAGTGCCTCCCTCATCCTGGGTATAATTTGGAGGCCAAGGTTGCCTCCAGATGAGGGCTACTGGGAGGTGATAGGAGGCCCCATGCTTGCTCATTAATCCTCTAGAAATAAGCCAAAAGTGATGGCTCTGACACTAGCGTGCTCTAATACACAGCCACCCTCAGAAGTGTTCTGGAGCCTTCCACATTATTGAGGGTAGATGGTTATGATATGAGGCCGAGCTCTGCAACTTCTAACAGTAAACAGCCTCCAACATAGGGTGGTCAAACCAGAAATAAGGAGAAATGACAGCTGGGAACCATTAGTCACCATCCCTTCTATCAATAGTAACTGTCAAATGATGTAAACTGCTGGGGGTCAGGAGAAGATAGAAGACACAATCTAAGAACTACACGTGTAGGTATCATAGCCATTAAAGCCCAGTTTGATCTGAAAAAAGGCCAGCTGGTTCATGGAAGATGCTGTGGATACCAAGAACTTAACAAGGTAGTGCTCCATGCAGACACTGTGCCCCACACTGCCCTTTTTAGGTATCTTACTCATGATCCTAGGAGGGCATCATGATGCCTTGTATTTAGCAAATGTCTTTTCCAGCCCACCCTTGGGGACTGAGTCACAGGATCAACTTGTCATCACCTGGAGAGACACAAGGGACCTTTCAGGTGCTTCCACAAAGCCACCTGCACAGCCCTACCACAAATCATGGATGGTAGCCTGAGATTGGTCTCCTTCCATCAGTAAAGTGGGCCCATTACACTGATGACATAATGCTAACACATGAAGACTTGCCTCCTTGCAGGATGGAAGTACTTGTCAGGTAGGACACTCTGCAGACTTCTCTGGAAGAACATCTGTCAGGGAGAGGATGGGATGTTAACACACCAAAAATTCAAGGTGCAGGTTCAGCAGTAAACTTTGAGAGTCATTTGGTTGGTAAGATGTTCTTTGTCCCAGAAGCTGTGTGACTGATAAGAGACAAGCCCATCTGTCCTCTAAGAAGGTGACAGGTATGAGGCTTTGTAGGGTCTTGGGTTCAGGTACTTTTATTCCCCACCAAGCACAGTGTGCCCGTCTCATGTACCTCCAGGTAAACCAAGGTGCCTTGTGGGACTGGGTATCAGTACAGCAAGTCACTATTGAGAAACACAGTGCTACTGAAGCAGATAAAAGCTCTGGATACCTCCCAGGCTGGGCCACTCAAGTGTCTGTGACTCTGAAGTGTATAGGTTGACCACTGTGACTGAGATGATAGGAAAGAGTGCCCCAAGGATTCTGGTCCAAGCTCTGTGAGGAGGCAGAGACAATGCACCACCACATGGAGAAATGGCATCTAACTGTAAGAACTTCCCTCCCCATCAGAGTATGAGTGGAGAAAACTTTGTATCCACTCATCTCTGCCAGAAGTAAGACTCCCACATCAGTTGCTGATGCCTGTTATGTGTATAGGTATACTTGAGGCAGTCTGTCCAGGTGGATGAATGTAACTATTCTGCCCATCATCAATACCATCTAAATGCATCATCAATACCATTTAGATGGAAAATGGGAACAGATTGCAGCAGTCCATGGGTTGAACTAAGAGAAGTTTGGCTGGAACTCAGACATGACCTTTGGCTGTTCCCTTTGCCCTGACAGTTGTGCTGTTCCAGAGGACTACCACTACACCTTGGACAATGGAAGCCACGCTGATCATACATGAGCCCTTGAGGGTTCAGTATATGTGGAAAGGCACTTGGTTTGCCTGAAAGAGTTCAGGGCAAACTTCACTGCTTTTCACATCCCAGCTGATAAGGTGTTGGCACCCTGGGCATTCAGGGGCTGATGCCCGGGCCTGGGTGTGAGCCCCAGCAACAGACCCTTCAGCAGGTCCAGTAGACTGGATGCTTAGGAAGAGTGGCCACTGCAGGACCTGCGTGGGATGGTAAATTTTCAAGAATGGTTTCCTGATTCTAATTCCTTCCAATCTTTTCATGATCGTACTTCCTGGTGCTTTATATTTCTATGTTGGCTTCTAAATTACTTGAAATGGTAACACACCCCAGTATTTTTTTCTGGAAAATCCCACAAACAGAGGAGCTTGGTGGGCTACAGTCCATAGGATTGGAAAGAGTCTAACACAACTGAAGCAACTTAGTTTGCCCCCAAACAGAAATATGGGTCTCCCTGGTGGCTTAGACGGTAAAGAAGTCACCTGCAATGCAGGAGACCTGGGTTTGGATTCCTGGGTCAGGAAGACACCCTGGTGAAGAGAATGGCTTTCCACTTCATTATATTTGCCTGGAGAATTCCATGGAAAGAGGAGCCTGGAAGGCTACAGTCCATGGGGCCGAAAAGAGTGGGATATGACTCAGTGACTAACATTTTCAAAGAGAAATATACTGAAAGATTGGGGTAAATTGATCAGAAAAAAAGAACCCAATTCACCTACAAACTTTGTTTCAAAATAAAGAGCCATAAGTGAAACTAATTGATTATAAGTCTATAAAAGATCATTACTACCAGTACCAATATTGATAATATTTTGTATATAGACTTTGGGAAAGAATCAAACACCTGGGATTAGTACTAGAACTAGGGCATAGAGCCTGACACATAAACAGTTGAAGTATATATAGTCAAAGTCAATTGAGAAATTAAGAGTTGGGAAAAAATCTAAGGCTCTTTTTAATGGGTGTCCTGAGAGGACACACTGCAAACATCAGCTTTCAGTATTGAAATAGCTGGTTCTAGAAGGTCATTGTAAAAATAGTAGCTCGTAACTTTAAATTCGTAACTCTGGTATGGAAATGCATTACTGAAATGTCTTTAATTATAACCTTTTTTTTTTCTTTTTACTTTATGTATTTTTAATTTTAAAATAGAAATAAATAATAATCACACCTGCGTTTACTGTCCAGAGAAAACCACTACTATAGCCTCTATTATTTTTAATATGCATTTAAATATGTATAATTATTACTATGTCAAAACACATAAGAAAATAAATTCTACAACATTAATTCTTAAGAAATTGCAAATTACAACTTCAAGGAGACACTTCACACCGTCAGTAGCTTGGACATAAGTAATAATAACTGTTGATAAGAACGTGGAGAAATTTGAACCCTCACACATTGCCTGGAAAATTTGAACATTTACATATAAATTTACTACATGACCTACCAATTCCACCCCTAGGCTTTCACTCAAGAAAAAATGAAAACACATATTTCACAATCATTTGTGAGTGAATGGTTATAATAGCATCATATTACTATATAGTAGTCAAAACGTGGAAACAATTCAAATATCTATGCATGATACTCAGTGGCTAAGTTATGTCTGCCTCTGGGACCCCCTGAACTATAGCCTGCTTGGCTCCTCCATCCTTGGGATTTCCCAGGCAAGAGTACTGGAATGGATTGACATTTTCTTCTCCATGAGGATCTTCTCGACCCAGGGATCAAACCTTTGCACATGGGTTCTTTACCACTTAGCCACCTAGGAATCTATAGAGAAATGGACAAGAACAATTGGTATATTCAAACAATGGAGTAGCATTCAGTAATAAAAAGGCATAAAATGCTGATGTATACAAAATATGGGGCTTCCCTGGTGGCTCAGATGGTAAAGAATCTGCCTGAAATGCAAGTTCAATCCCCATCCATGCAGGGTGGGGAAGATCCCTGGAGAAAGAGATGGCACTCTAATATTCTTGCCTTGAGTATTCTATGGACAAAGAAGCCTGGCAGGCTACAATCCATGGGGGTCACAAAGAGTCAGGAACGACTGAGCGACTAACACTTTCATACAAGATATGGATGCTCCTCAGAAGCATTGTGGTAAGTAAAGGAAGTCAGACAAAAAAAGTCATGTATTGTGCAATCCATTTATACAAAATAATGTCAGATGAGTCAATACTACAGAGAAAGAAGCATATTAGTGGTTGTTTGAGGTGCAGGTGGCTATATAAAGTGGTTATCAATGGGTACCCAGGCTTTTTGAGGTGATGAAAATATCCTAAAATTGATTTTACATAAATGTACTAAGCATAATTGATTTGAACACTTAAAAATAAGTGAATTTATGGTATGCAAATTTTAATCTTAATACAGCTCAAATAAAAAAGACAGATTACAGTTCAAAATGGATAAATGAGCTATTCCATTTTGCTTTTCCTCATATTGATTTACCCTTCTTTGAAGCATCCATTTCCTTCAGGAAAGTTTAGAATTATTGATGCATGAATTCAAATATTAAGAGTTAATATTTATCTTCTAATATTCAAATTGTAAAGTTGTACAAGATAATAATGCTAAAAACTAGACTGTTGGCTTGGAGACCTTCCTAAATTGTAAGCAGCTAAGATACAAATCAAAAGAATGATTTCTATAAGTACAGAACCTGCATTTTCCTATACTTGTTTGTAAGTCAATTGTTCTGATTCATTTGTGACCGCATGGACTATAACCTGGCAGACTCCTCTGTCCATGGGATTTCCCAGGCAAGAATACTAGAGTAGTTGCCATTTCCTTCTCCTGATCTTATATATAGAAAGGTGCTAAATTCATTAACTTGAGATATCAGTTTTTTTTTTTTTTCCTTTAATTGATAGTAATTCTTTGAAACTGGTCTTCATTGCAAAAACTCCTTATATATCCTGGCTCCTCCCTTATCTCTTTGAGGCCATCTCTCTGAAAGAATGCATCCCAAGCTCAAGTCCCCAGTTTTGTCAAACAAAGAAAACACAATTCTCAACTTTTAGATTGTTCACTCTTTTCAGTTGAAACTTCGGGGGTTGGCAATCCTGTGGGGAAAATCTGGCCTTCTGTAAGGAAAAATAAATAAATAAATGAGTCACTGGTACACAACCACAACCTTACACCTCGTCTCTTGCAGCTTTAGTGCTGCAATGGCCAAAATGAGTAGTTGTGAAAGGAACATTATAGCCCTTAAAGCCTAAAATATTTGCCTTCTGGACCTTTAGAGAAAAAGCTTTTGAAACCATGAACTAGATCAGCCAGCTTCCTAAAACCCAGATGCTGGACAATGTGGAAGTTCCAGTTTCTTTTATCTTGAAAGACTGCTTAAGGAATCGTGATAGAGGACAAGTGTGTCAGGAATCAAGTTTCTTTCTTTCTCTATTTCTTTCACTTTCTTGTGACCACAAGTCCCTGCTATGAGGGAGACATTGGCAAGACATCTTATTTTTAACTATATATAATTTAATTATTTATTGTTTGGCAGGGAAATACATTTGCATAGTTCAAAATTAAAAGATAGAAAGGTTCTACACTGAAGTTCTCCTCCATGACTGTGTAACTCCTCTCACGATGCCCCTCCCCAGATGCAACCATCATGGCATGCTACTTATTACACTCCCAGAGCTACTTTATGCCTGGCCTTTTCTTTTTTATAATGTACCTTTAGAATGTTTCTAAAATTTTTCTATAACCTCCATTAAAATAAATTTATATTTTAAAAAATAAAATAAAAAATGGAAAATTTGAAAAAAAAGAAAAAAGAGTGTCAGCTCCATGAAGGCAGAGAATTGTCTTCTCTGTTATGTTCTCTGTACCTAGCAGGTACCAGTATCCATTACATAATGGATTCTTGATACATATTTTTTTTAAATAAATGAACAATGCATGTAAAGTTCTGATCACAAAAAATGATGAATGAGATATTTTCATTCATATGACATTTTGCCAAAGCTGTATAACCATAGGATAAACTCTGGAATTGGAATTGATGAGACAAAGGATGTATGTATTTATCATTTAAGAATATTATCACATTACCTGCAAAACATTTTCCACATGCTCTCATCCACAATGTAGGAAAGTGGATATTTCTCCAAACACTTACAAACAAGTATCTCACCAAGATGGCCAATCAGTGCCAACAAGGAAAATAAAAAGCTAGTAGAGATCTCTTTCTTCCTGCTTTTCTATGAGGACAAAGTGCTCCCCATCCTGTATGTATTTACCTATCCTGAGAAAGCAAAAGGAATAAAATATAAAGGATAGAGAATTGGTATAAATGAACAGAATCATTTAAAATATCCAATTTAGGAGGTGGTTGAAATTAGAATGGAAAGAATGTTTGAACTAAAAGAAATTCTGAACTAAACACAGATAATGTTGAAGAACTATGCCTAGAAAAGTTTAAATATGCCCTGAAATATATCAAGGTTATTTGTAAGAAACAAATGGATACCTAAAGAATGCAAGAGAAACATTTTTTTTTTTTTTCTCTCTTGAATGTCCAAACTTGAGTATCATTACCTTGGCAATCCTAATGTCATCAGTCAGAGTTTGGACAGGACAATAGAGGCCTCTCTTTGTGCACCAGGAACCAAGGTTTTTTGTTTGTTTGCTTGTTTGTTTTAAGGAACAATTTGTAGTTTAGTTTTTATTTTTTTAGTTATTTTTATTGGAATATAATTGTTTTATAATGTGTTAGTTTCTTCTGCAGAGCAATGAACTTTTTTCCCGTTTAGGGCTTCCTTGGCAGCTCAGCTGGTAAATAATCCACCTTCAATGTAGAAGACCCTGGTTTGATTTCAAGATAAGGAAGATCCTCTGGAGAAAGGATAGGCTACTCACTCCAGTATTCTTGGGCTTTTCTGGTGGCCCAGCTGGTAAAGAATCCACCTGCAATGCAGGAGACATGGGTTCGATCCCTGGGTTGGGAAGATCCCCTGGAGAAGGGAAAGGCTAACCACTCTAGTATTCTGGCCTGGAGAATATATTTAAGTCACCACAGAGCATTGCATAGAATTTCCTGTGCTATACAGTAGGTTCTCATTAATTATGTTAATAAAGAGACTCAAAGACATATATAACCATGGCATTAACAAGTCAGGTATCTTTCCAGAGCTGACCTGCAAACCACACAGCTCTCAGGAAACTCTGGACAGCTCACCTCTTCTGTGGTATCCAGTGGTAGTCTATGTGCAGAGTGGGATTCAGAAATTTCAGGCTTCAGCTTTTTCTCAGTGTTGCATGTCAGAATCACACAGTGAAGCTGATTTTTTTTTCTTGACACAATATCATGAATATTTCTCATAAGTTTAATATTTTTTAAACACATGATTTCCATTAGCTTTTCAATATAATGAAATCTTTGGGAGCATATGATAGTTTCTTTTTTTAATAGTTATAAATGATATTGTAATGGATATTTTTATATGTTCATATTTTATAATCACTGATTAAATATCCCTAGATATTTCTGAAAGGATATTAAAAGATAAAAGCAAAATATATATTTTAAGAAGAAAATCCACAGAAGTGGATCAGCATATTTCCCTAATTATATCTGAAAATTACCATTTTAGACACTATATAGTTTCATTAAAATAATATGAAATATATACATATAAACAAATAAGAATCTCTGCTAACTTGATACACAAATGATGACATCATAAAGTGAAGTCACTGAGTCATGTCTGTTTGTGATCCAATGGACTGTAGGCTTCTCTGTCCATGGGATTTTCTAGGCAAGAGTACTGGAGTGGGTTGCCTTTCCTTCTCCAGGTATGATGACATCATACTTTGATTTAAATCTTTGATTTATTGATGTTTGGACAATTTCTTGTGCTTATTGCTTACATTGCGATAACATACTAAAAGTGCTGTCAGTGGATAACTAATGATGATAGGGATTCTTTTATGTCTATTTCTGGTTTTAATGGAATGTTTTCTTACACCATGATTCTCAAAATTCACTTTTTTTAAAGTTTTTATTAGAGTATAGTTGCTTTACAATATTGTGTTAGTTTGTGCTGTACATATTTTCCTTCTTATTTGGATTCCCTTTCCATCTAACTGACCACAGATCATTGAGTAGAGTTCCCTGTGCTCTGCAATAGGTTCTCACTAGCCACCCATTTTATACATGGTGGTATATGCACGTCAACCCCAATCTTCCAGTTCATCCCATCCCACTGTCCTCTTTGATGCCTGTACATTTGTTCTCTATGTCTGTCTCTATTTATGCTTTGCAAATAGGTTCACCTGTACCGCTTTTTTGGATACACTCATTCTATTAAAAAATACTAGTAACAGGGCAACAATGTCATTTCAATACTAATGATGGCAGGTTGTGGCGGAGATTTGTAATGTGGAGGTGGGTCTGCAGTGAAAACAGGAAAAAGTATGTGCTCTGACTTGGCCCCACCAAGAAGGGAAAGCCTGTCTATAAAGCATCCCCAGAAGGTTCAACATCCCAGATCCCTAGTTTATGGGTAACTGCAGGTGACCCTCGGGTTTCCCAGGTGGCTTAGTGGTAAAGAAGCCCACCTATCAGTGCAGAAGCCACAGGAGATGAGAGTTTGATCCCTGGATCGGCAAGATCCCTGAAGGAGGAAAAGTCAACTGACTCCAATATTACTGTCTGGGAAATCCCATGGACAGAGGAGCCTGGCGGGCTACAGGCCATGGGGTCAAAAAAGTGGGATACAAATTAGTAACTGAGCAGGCAGGTAAGCCTAGGGTAGATGTTATTTTGGACTATAAGCCCTAGTACCCACTCCTCAAAACAAAAGAGAGGAAAGCAATGCATTATATATGTCTCCACCTTCTTTTTGAGGCATAATAATTTTGTACACTTACATATTCACTTAGTTGTATTTGAAATATTGTCATGCAGTTTGCTATGATTTCCTCAAGGAAGGATGAGGTTTTCAAGCACTTTGTTCAAAGTCTTTGTTCAAATTTGGGCGAGCTGAAGCTAGTTCCAACATAATCAGTGCAGGGTTAAGCAATTAGCAGGGACATCATTCAGTGTAGTTTCAATTAGAGCTGTGAAATTCTTTGATTTCTGAATTGTGTTTATTAAGTTGTGATATCCTTAGTTCTGTAAAGAAGCTTGAAATAAACTAAAATGATTACTAGCTGACTCCAATGGAAAATTATGCATTGTTAATAGTGCACATTTTCAGGTTGTTTTTCATTACCTTTGAGCTATTTTATAATTTTGTAAGTTTCAGGTAACTTACAATAATGCAAAATACGCTTGCCTATGAACTCATGAATCAATTTTATCCTTTGGAAGTCCTGTTAACTCCCCCATCCAGGGTTTTGGCCTCCTCCTCCAAACATTCTGTTCCTCTCTGGAAAATGCAGTTTTTAGTCTACATATAAATATGTATCCTTTACTCTTGCTTTCCAATTTGTTCATCTTCTTTCTCTATGCCTCATTTTGACTTCTCCTTTGAAACCACTGTAAAACTTGCATGGTTCGCTCAACTAGAGTTAAAATTCTAAAAATGTGTTTTATATAATATACAATACATATTAGTTATATTTCATCATTTTTAAAATTTTCTTTTAGCCCTCCATTTTATTATTGTTGTTTTTCTGATTTTATCTTTCAGTTTTGAATGATCATATTTTAGAGATAGATTTAAATTTTTTGGGGGGAGAAGAGATCTTTGCCATAATTATTTATAAAACTTGTTTTCATTCAGGCAAAAACAGAGGAATGATTATGAAATAATGCAAGTTATCCCATAATGAGGTATATAGGAATCCCTATCCCAGTTTGTGGTATCCTGCTGTGTACCTTTCATCTATATTTGTTTCTGATTGAAACTAATTAGACACTTCCTCATTGATACCTGAATAATGGTTTAGAGGTTTACCATTTTCTACATCTTTCTATTGTTAGGCTTCAACCAGGGTCACTTCAAATTATTTGCAAAGTCGATTAGTCTAATGGAGGCACAGAATATGAGCATTTTGAGATGTTCAAGGAAACCCAAACAACAGGTGATAATACAGATACTCTTGTAGAGAAGCATATTTAGACAGAGATCTATCTACTTGCTGCTGCTGCTGCTGCTGCTGCTGCTAAGTTGCTTCAGTCGTGTACAACTCTGTGCAACCACATAGATGGCAGCCCACCAGGCTCCGCCATCCCTGGGATTCTCAAGGCAAGAACACTGGAGTGGGTTGCCATTTCCCTCTCCAGTGCATGAAAGTGAAAAGTGAAAGTGAAGTAGCTCAGTTGTGTCCAACTCCTAGGGAACCCATGGACTGCAGCCTACCAGGCTCCTCCATCCATGTTATTTTCCAGGTAAGAGTACTGGAGTGGGTTGTCATTGCCTTCTCCTCTATCTACTTGAGTAGGAGTTATTTGGAAGACTTTTGTTCAAGAAGGACTGGTGTGCCTGGGGTCACCCAGACAGGAGATAGCATGTTATGTGTGAATGGGACAAGACATACACTAGAGGATGTATGATGTAAAAGTTAGTTAAAGGAATGATGGGGATTTAAATGTGGTACCTAAATGCTGGCTCCTCATTATGTAAACAAACTAAAACAACTATAGAAATATAACCTGTTGTATCAGTTTGGAAGATCAGGGCCTACAAACCAAAGAGGAGAATTTGTAGAAGTATGGACATAAAAATGGGGAAGATCCTTGAGTGAAAATACAGTTAGACTGGATTCCCACATGGACCAGTGGTAAAGAATCTGCCTGCCAAGCAGGACAGGTGGATTTGATCCCTGGGTTGGGAAGATTCCCTGGAGAATAAAATGGCCACCCACTCCTGTATTCTTGCCTGGGAAATCCAATGGACAGAGGAGCACGGCGGGCTAGAGTCCATAGAGTCGAAGAGTCAGGCATAGCTTAGAGGCAATAACAGCAATAGCAAAGAGTAGCATTTAAGATGAAAATTGTATTTAGTCAATTTTATACCATTGCAGAATATGATTGCTTTAAACTGAATGTCAAGGCAGGAAAAAAAATGAAAAGAGATACAGATGCTGCCTTAGTTCCTTCAAGCCAGTGTACTATAGGGCACCTCATCCCTCCCTAAGGAGCCACACAGAGACCCCAACATCCTCCCACCCAGGACAGAGCCAAAGGCTGTGATTTTATGTCTCTGGGACAAGTGAGAAACATATCTTTAGTATAAAGGTAAATGATGCTGTCCTCTGAAAGCTATATTCTCTTTTCAAACAGAGTAAAAATTCAAGGTTTATTGAAATTTATGTGCATACAATATAAATGTTTAAAAACTTCTGACCCAATGCCTTTTTAATAGTCTTGCTTTTTTTAACTGAAGTTTGAGAACATGATTTCCTTTTATCTTTACTTTCATACTAACTGATGGAACAACATTTAGACACATTTCGATCTAGAAACAAAATCACCATATTCCATGTCCTTGAATCAAAAAGTAAGGCTGTTTTGGAGATTACTCTTGTTTTTTTTCTGCTTGTGAACACATCTATTGAAAGAAATTGGAAATATGTATTTCTTTGAAGATTCAAGTGTTCTTATATGCATCCCCAAATAATTATTCAGCACATATTCAGCATATTGTTCTAGATAACAGATTATAAATAAATTAATCAAAATAAATATGCATCTCATGAAGCTTATGCTCTTCATGGGGGAAAATAATAAAGAAGAGTCATACAAATTCCAAAGAAAATTGCAAGGTGCCATGAAAGTTAGCAGGCATTTGAAGTGGGAGGGGTGTAATGACAACAGTAATTTAATACAATTTCTACATTATGTAACAAATTTCTTAGAATAGTGACAAGTGAGATAATAGCTGTATTTCTAATATAAGCTAATTTCTACAAACTGATTGCTATATTTGAAAAACAGGCATGCAAGATCAACAGTGAAAAATCAGCTCATTACCAAAACATTTTGTAAACATTTCCAGAGGGTAAGAATGCTTAATAAAGATACAGATGCATTTTGTTTTGAGTTTCATCTGAGCATTATTTAAAATTGTGTGCAGCCACAGAGGGAAGAGGTCGTATATTTAATTCTCCCAGGCAATGTCAGATTGAGGTTTTTTGAAATGTCAGCATAACCTGCCAATTCATAGCTTTGTGCAACCCTATTAATAACACGGCTGTTATCTTCTTGATGGATTCCCTTCTTTAGCAAATTTTCAGCTTGTATGTATGGAGGCAGTTGGGAGCTTCACAAGTGCTAGATCCCATGTACTGGGAGCTTTTCCCTTCTGACTTTTCCTTAGGGAGCTAATGTGGTGAGTCTTGGAGAGAAAGCAAATAGCTGTAACGGTGACAAACAGTGTCTGCCTCCTGCTCCCAAAGTTCCCTAGGTGAGTAGCAGAGCCGGGGCTTGAGTATCGTGGCTGCTTGGAAGCATTTCATGTGCAATATACACAGCTGTCTCTGAAATATTAACAGGTCATTTCTATCCACACACTAGATTTTACGTCTGGCTTAGGTAAACATCTTATCGTTCATTTTATGTTTACTGACTAGAGCTGCTGGAGCATGGCTTACAATTGCCTTCAAAATGTATTGGTGGCATTTCTTTATTTTATTAAAAAGAAACTTGTATTGGCAGACAATAATTAAATCTATACTTTTCTGTGTTTGCTAAGAAAACATGTTAAATTCTTAAATTACAAGGAGAAGTGTTTTCTAAAAGCAAAACATTAAAGTTTCAGTTCAGTTCAGTTCATTCACTCAGTCGTGTCCGACTCTTTGTGACTCCATGAATTGCAGCACGCCAGGCCTCCCTGTCCATCACCAACTCCCGGAGTTCACTCAGACTCACGTCCATCGAGTCAGTGATGCAATCCAGCCATCTCATCCTCGGTCATCCCCTTCTCCTCCTGCCCCCATTCCCTCCCAGCATCAGAGTTTTTCCAATGAGTCAATTCTTGGCATGCGGTGGCCAAAGTACTGCAGCTTCAGCTTTAGCATCATTCCTTCCAAAGAAGTCTCAGGGCTGATCTTCAGAATGGACTGGTTGGATCTCCTTGCAGTCCAAGGGACTCTCAAGAGTCTTCTCCAACACCACAGTTTAGATGATTCTTTTTAACATAAACGGAGAATATAAGGTAAAGAGAACATTGCCATGTCCTTTGTACAAAATTTGCTCTTTTCAATCAATATGAAAGTAATATCCACCCACAAGCATAAGGATTTCGTAATGAGTAAGTTGGATGTGATTAAACAAATAGAGTAGGAATGATTAAAAAAAAGAAACACATAAATATTTAGTTTAGAAGGAGTACAATACACACATATCCTTTGTTCTAAAATTTCTAACTCATTTCAGTTCTAAGATTCCAACTCCCCACTAACTGTTGGTTGTATTATCCCAGTTTAGTTCAGAAAAAATAAATACTTTTTTTTTTAATTCAGCAGGTATTTATTAACCATATTATGTTTCAGGTTTTATGCTAAGTAATCTGGATAGTGAAGTCGATAAGAGAAATGCAAACTTCTGTAATGCCATTTGTGGTCCAGAGGGAAATCAGAATCAAACAAGCAGTTTTCCTGATAAAGTAACATCATATGTCTCTAAATGGAAGGAACTCATTCATAGTAAGCAATGCTGTTTCTGTGTGGAAGGATGCTGGAAGGCTTCTCACCAAAAGAGTTTTCTAATTTGTGTTCAGTCACGGATATACAAATGGATAAAGAAACAGCGTCTACTGTAAATTGTCTCTCCTCTCAGGAGCATATATGTAGTAAAACGTTGTACAAAAAATAGGACATAGTAAATCTGGATTACTCATTGGCTTTGATTTTAATATTTTTTTCATTTTATATTGATGCAGTTTATTTTTTGATAATGACTGTTTGAAACCTGACTTGCAAAATTCTTGAAAATGTATCAGTTATCTCATGTGAGCTTGTGTGAACAAGCTCCATCATACAATTGGTTTGCCCTATGTAAAACCTAATAATTCACCTAATTTACAAGTAGGAAACTGGTTATAAGAGGGGGTAAAGAGTCTAGACCCATATGATCTCAGGAATGTCCCTGACATAAGCATGTCACTCAGATGAAGTGTGGGTGGGGAAGAACATATGTATGTGAGATCAGGAAGACTCCAACCTAAATGAAATACCAGCCTGCATGCTACTATGAGTCATAAAGGAGACAAGTCCTACAAAATCCAAACTAGGTTTCTGATCCTGCCTCTCTGATACTTTGGGCAATTTGTTCAACTTCTGATTGTGTTTTCTCATTTATTAAATGGACATACTATGTGGAACCTACAGGGTCTTTTTAAAGTTTTGATGAGTTATGTATGTAAAATTTTAAAATATTGCCTGGAATACCACATGGTAGCTACTACCAGGAAATCTTCAGACTTTATTCAATTTGTTTTCATCTCTCTCTTCATTCCTTGATTCTCAATTTTTACCTGTTAATTTTTCAGAAAATGAAGTTTGAATATACAGTCATTTTGTATAGTCCATGGGAATCTAGAAGTTAATTGAACAAAGAAATTGGGATTTCAGAAAAAAATCTCTCTGAAGATAGAAAAATGTTGTAAATAACCCTCTTGTCTGAAGATGTGCAAATAATATGGTATAGGAAATTAAATGAAATGATGGAAAATCATGTCATTGAAATCTTTAATTTTGGAAGTGTTTCTCTAACTCTCTGAACCTCTGTTTCCTTACTTGTATAAAGTGAGGTACAAACAAGTACTTAATTTTATTTGCAAATGTGTCATTATCTACTTCTAAAAAATGAGACTTTTTAAAAAGAAAAATAACCAGGATATTATTAATTATGTTTAATGATTTCTCAGTCATAATGGTTATTTCACAGGGTTGTTTGAGCTATCAGCGATATTGTATGCAAAATCACCTTGCATTATTGGCCTCTAAGAACATTTATTAATTGCTATTTTTTAGGTACAAATATAAAAGGAAACATAAAAGGTTTATAAGGAGAAGCTTTATAAGGAAGCTTTCCTTATAAAAGGAAGCATCTAAAATATAAAAATAAATAAGTGAGCTTATACCTAACTTCTTTTGGTGAAATTATAGTTAACAAAATAGCATTCCTGAAAATTTCTTTTATGTCACAATGAATTATTTTTCTCTAGATATATCATTGAATTACTACTGGAATTTTAGTCAAATAAGTTGTAAACAGTACCAAAGGAATTTCCAAAGTCATAAAATTGCTGCACTTGTAACATTCTCTTTAATTTGATTTACTTTCCACAGAAAATGTTGTCACAACAAAGTGCAGAGGATTACTCATCCATGTTTTCATAAGGAATTAAGACAGCCGAAGAGTACATCTCTGAGTTCTTTTATTTGCAACATAAAGAGATTGTATAGTTTGTTTCATTGCCTATTATAAAAAATTCATAGATTTTTCTTTCCATTAACAAGATTAAGTTTCCCTCCACAAAAAAAAAAATGCATGGAATTTCTAATGCTTTGAGCATCTTCCAAATTTGGTGTTCTATGTCCCTTTTGAACTCTTTTGAACTCTTGTCAATGGTGGTCAACACTGATAATTAAACTTGACTAAATTTATCAAATCCAGGAGAAAGCATTTGCATAATTAAATAAGCCCATTATTATTGTAATAATTAGTTCAATTGTTTCATGATAAATTTAATGTTGCAAATGGAATATGTGCTGTGGTCCTAACTGTTGATTGAGGCTGATGCCAATACTGATACAAGAAACAGAAATGATTGCATTACTTGCATTCATCATTGTAGCTCACTTTAACTTCTTTGCTGCCTAAAATTAGGGCTTATTGATTGTGGCAAATAAGGGCTCAACATTTGTTAGTCTCACAGGTTTGCTTTCAGACTCTTATAGCCACAGATACTACACATAGCATACCAGGTGCACAGAGATGATACAAATCTGTTCTATGTTGCTGTTTGATCTGCTTTACTTTTAGAAGTGGAACATGAGTGAGAGTTCCAGATCAACTTTAAATTATCCAGGGTGCTTTCAGTCCCAGTGTACCAGCCCCAAGCATCCAGTATCATGCATCGAACATGGATTGGCGATCCATTTCATATATGATATTATACATGTTTCAGTGTCATTCTCCCAAATCATCCCACCCTCTCCCTTTCCCACAGAGTCCACAAGACTGTTCTATACATCTGTGTCTCTTTTGCTGTCTCACATACAGGGTTATTGTTACCATCTTTCTAAATTCCTTATGTATGAGTTAGTATACTGTATTGGTGTTTTTCTTTCTGGCTAACTTCACTCTGTATTTTGATGAGTTATGTATGTAAAATTTTAAAATATTGCCTGGCTTCAGTTTCATCAACCTCATTAGAACTGATTCAAATCTATTCTTTTTAATGGCTGAATAATACTCCATTGTGTATATGTACCACAGCTTTTTTATCCATTCATCTGCTGATGGACATCTAGATTGCTTCCATGTCCTGGCTATCATAAACAGTGCTGTGATGAACATTGGGGTACATGTGTCTCTTTCAATTCTGGTTTCCTCGTTGTGTACGCCCAGCAGTGGGATTGCTGGGTCATAAGGCAGTTCTATTTCCAGTTTTTTAAAGAATCTCCACATTGTTCTCCAGAGTGGCTGTACTAGTTCGCATTCCCACTAACAGTGTAAGAGTGTTCCCCTTTCTCCACACCCTCTCCAGCATTTATTGCTTGTAGACTTTGGGATCACAGCCATTCTGACTGGCGTGAAATGATACCTCATTGTGGTTTTGATTTGCATTTCTCTGATAATGAGTGATGCTGAGCATCTTTTCATGTGTTTGTTAGCCATCTGCATGTCTTCTTTGGAGAAATGTGTATTTAGTTCTTTGGCCCATTTTTTGATTGGGTCATTTATTTTTCTTGAATTGAGCTGCAGGAGTGGCTTGTATGTTTTTGAGATTAGTTGTTTGTCAGTTGCTTGGTATATATTTTAAAACAGTATTGATTTTATTGATTGGCAAAATTTCTTTGCCTTTATTGTTGCTTTATATATGAAGGCATTTGTCTTCTATACATGTCTCGTTTATGAAGTTAATCACTTTTTCAAATTAGGAAGAAAAATTCAATAATTTCTCTGGAAGTCTGACACTTGGAAGAAATTGTATGTATTGATATGGAATAGGGTGACCTATTCAACTACACATTGAGCTTGTTCATTGTTCTTTTGCTTACTGGGTTATTATACAATGGTTCAGCACTAGTGTCCTATACGGGATTTCCAAAGAAATATTTATAATATAGTTTCATCTCCAACATCTATTATCTGCTTTTAAAAATGCTATTATTAGCTCCATCTAGGTAATGCTTGGTGGTGACAATTGATCAATTATGTGTTCAACCCTGGAGACCTCAGAACATTACAGCACACATCATTTCTAATCATTACCCTGGCATTAGTTCTTGGAGTTTACTTCCAATGTATTGATTAAATGTTTGCCACCAAAAATTATAAATTTATAAGTAAAAATATAAAGATAAGATACTGATCTAAGATAAGTAGGTCAACAATTATAAGTAAGTATACTATTTGTATTATGCTTGTCTTTTTCTGGGGCTTCCTTTGTGGCTCAGCTGATAAAGAATCCGCCTTAATGTGGGAGAGCTGGGTTCGATCCCTGGGTTGGGAAGATCCCCTGGAGAAGGGAAAGGCTACCCACTCCAGTATTCTGGACTGGAGAATTCCACGGACTGTATAGACCATGGGGTTGCAAAGAGTCAGACACGACTGAGTGACTTTCACTTTCACTTTTCTTTTTCTGGAAATTATAAAATAATTGATATTCTTTTTTCAATATAAACTCCTCTCTGAAAATATAATTAATCAAACTAGTTATCAGTAACAATATGTATTAAATACTTTTGACTGGAAATTATATAATGGTGTGAGAATTCTTGCATTTTTTTGGGGTAACAGAAATTAAGAAAACAAAACTTCATGACATTTTCAATTTTCTTTTTATGTTGCATGTTGTTGTTCAGTCACTCATTCATGTCCGACTCTGTGACCCCATGGATTGCAGCCTGCCAGGCTTCCCTGTCTTTCACTATCTCCAGGAGTTTACTCAAACTCATGTTCAAATGATCTCATTCTCTGACAACCCCTTCTCCTCCTGCCTTCAATCTTTCCCAGCATCGGGGTCTTTTCCAGTGAGTCAGCTGTTTGCATCAGGTGGCTAAAGTATTGGAGATTCAGCTTCAGCATCAGTCCTTCCAATGTTTATTCAGTGATTTCTTTTAGGATTGACTGATTTGATCTTGCTGTCCAAGGGACTCTGAAGACTTTTATGCTGTATAGATAAGACAATAGTTATATTTAAATTTAATACTAAAAAAACTAAAAACTTTTGGTCAATATTTGATAGTACTATGTAGCATTTTAGCTTTTATTGAGAAAATATTTTCCCCCAAATATCGAAAACAAAGATAATCATGTATGTAGTATTTATTACTGCTTTATAAGTTCTAGTTAGACATCAGTTCAGTTCAGTTCAGTCGCTCAGTCCTATCCGACTCTTTGCGACCCCATGAATCGCAGCACGCCAGGCCTCCCTGTCCATCACTATCTCCCGGAGTTCACTCAGACTCACGTCCATCGAGTCCATGATGCCATTCAGCCACCTCATCCTGTGTCGTCCCCTTCTCCTCCTGCCCCCAATCTCTCCCAGCATCAGAGTCTTGTCCAATGAGTCAACTCTTCACATGAGGTGGCCAAAGTACTGGAGCTTCAGCTTTAGCATCATTCCTTCAAAAGAAATCCCAGGGTTGATCTCCTTCAGAATGGACTGGTTGGATCTCCTTGCAGTCCAAGGGATCCTCAAGAGTCTTCTCCACCACCACAGTTCAAATGCATCAATTCTTCAGTGCTCAGCCTTCTTCACAGTCCAACTCTCACATCCATAAATGACCACAGGAAAAACCATAGCCTTGACTAGATGGACCTTAGTCAGCAAAGTAATGTCTCTGCTTTTGAATATGCTATCTAGGTTGGTCATAACATTTCTTCCAAGGAGTAAGCATCTTTTAATTTCATGGCTGCAATCACCATCTGCAGTGATTTTGGAGCCCCCAAAAATAAAGTCTGATACTGTTTCTACTGTTTCACCATCTATTTCCCATGAAGTGATGTGACCATAAAGTCTCTATAATCTCTGCCAAATAGATAAGCTTTTGTTTGGGGAGTTTGTTGCAGTCATAATCATGTGTATTACTATACAGTTCTGTGATTGCATTTTTGATAAAGAATTTGGTTCTTATTGTCAAAGTTGGCTTTCTTCTGGTTACTCACTCAGCCACTATAGCAGGGTAAATAATGACCACCTGAAGATATTAAGTTATAACCCCTCCTGCCGGGGTCCAGCCCTCATGGATCCAGAGTGATTGGAAGGTGGGGATGGAGTCGGCATCCTTGGAAATAACTTATTTAATTACAGATAGAGAGGGATTAGAAAATTAGCAGGGAAAAAGAGGCTGAATAACTTGGTTTACATGGAATACCAATCACCACCTACGTAGGCCACAGGCATCTTCCCATTCTCCCGAAGGAGAGGAGGCACTGAGTGCTGCCTGCCCCCCCCCTCCGGTCCGATCTTAGAAGCCTAGGCAAAATTAGTAGGCTGGTGGGTACCCATGCACCAGATGGGAATTTGGCCAGAAAATAGTAGGAGAGAAAAAGAGGCTGAATAACTTGGTTTATGTGGGATACCTATAAAATTCCAAGACAAGGAATTTGCACCATCTACATTGGGCCACCGGCGCCACTTGAATATCGGAAGGTGCCCCTCCTTGGGCTCCTTCTCGCGTGGACTTGAAAGCCGGGACAAGTAAGTAGACATGGCGAGCATCCATGCTCCAGATGAGAATTCAGCCAGAAAAACAGGGAGCAAGAAAGAACGACATGGGGGAATCAGTCTTTCCAGAAACTGGTCCCATTTCTTTATTTTTGGGTTTGCTTATATACCTTTTGTTACACATAGGGATGAATACAGAGTCATACGGGGGTCAGCAGTCCTGACCTTTATCAAAATCAGGTGCTTTACATAATAAAATATCTTAGGGGTTTTACATCATCTTATGGCCATGAGGCCTGCTGACATTTTCTGACCCTTTCTTTCTGATAACCAAAATACTTATTTTTTCCAAGGGTATTTTTTCTTAAACCAGGCATCACCCTCCAAATAAAGTTGCATTTCTATAGGGTGAGGGTGTAATGAGTTACAATCAAGAAAGGAATTTATTTAACCTAAGGTTAACATGATTAATCTTAAAGGTTAATACTTATTTCTCCTATATGCTAGTTATATTCATTATGAGAGCAGGGAATATGGAGATTTAGCAGCACACATCAGCCCAACAAATGAAAATCCTTTCACCAATGTTCCCCTTAAGATCTATTTAGTCTTAAGATAGTGATAAAGTTACATTTTTACATAGCAAGGACACAGTGATTTATAACAAATTACAGTGATCTATTACAAAAGATAAAATTCATTAACTCAAAAAATCTAGTATTGCTAACCTTAAAAACTACTATATTTCCTTTTTTATATTCCAAATACATTGATTAATATATTCCCAGGTGCCTAAGGATATTGAGGCCTGGCAATCATTGACTCAACAATGAGAAAAGCCCTATGCTAATTAAGACTTTCAAAATACTCCAAACTCTCTGTGCTGTTTATGGTTGAGAGGTAGTAAACAATCATGTAGTAGTGGCAGGAATATGGGTATTCCTGTCACACAAGCTAGTTTTACAGCAGAGAGGTTTGACCTGAGACACCCTTGTTACACCCAGGGCAGGGAATTAGCAGCAATTATTGGCACAACAAATGAAAAACCCTTCACCAATATAATTCCTAACCAACCTACTATACTAATAATTTCTAAGTTCCCAAAAGAATTTGCCTTTAGTAAGTTTAAAACATCTTGTGCCTCTCAGGTTGGGAGGCTGTAAACAATCACATGTGGCGGGACGAACCTATACAGGCGGGCTAGATAACCTTCAGAGGAGTCCGTAAGTTGAAACACTCTTGTCATGCCCAGGAATTTTTATTGACTTGGAGCTGCACGTTTACTCCTTCTCCGAGAGAACCGGTGGGGAATAGCCCCCCATAAAGTCAGAGGTGTAGGCGAAAGCATGAAACAGTAAAGTAGGTAGACTCTGGTTTTGGGGGTAGATGCTCAGGAACAGGGGGTTTCCTGAGGCTTGATCACGCCTTTGCGTATGCCAAGCCTCCTTTCTCATGACCTTTGCCATGGGCAGAGTTCCTCACGCTGGCTCCCGGCACCCTCCAACCTGTAAATGTTAGGTGAATAAGAGCTAGAATCTTTCAGGTGAAATTAAGCTATAGATTTTGAGATGGAGAGGCTATTTTATATTACCTGGGTGGGCTTTAAATACAATCACAGAGTTCTTATAGGAGAGACAAAGGGAGATTTGACACATTAAGAGGAGAAGGCAGTGTATCCACTGAGGCAGAGATTGCCAAGAAAATCTATGGCTGCCATGGGCAGCTGAATTTCCCTTCAGAGCCTCCATGGGAATTGAGGACTTGAAAGAACTTAACTCTACACAATGAAACTGGGCTTAAACTTCTGACCTCCAGAACTATAAGAAAACACATTTTTGTTGGCTGTATTCTAAGTCACTCAATGTGAGGTAATTTGTTGTAGCAGCCTCAGGAATTTAATACCATCATATGTGGAGCATAATTGTGGATGAACATAAGCAATGAAAGTGAAAGTGAAAGTCACTCAATGGTGTCCAACTATTTGCAACCTGGTAATTATGCTTTCTAATAAAGTGGGACTGGATATTGAAAGACCTAAATAAAATTAATATTCATTACTCATAAGATTTTATTTAAATACAAAATATATATGCTTTGAAGATAACATATGATCTGAAATTTTAAAATGTAAAGCATTTTTTTATAATATACATGTGTGTGTACGTGCTCAGTCACTCAGTCATGTCTGACTCTGCAAACCCATGTACTGTAGCCACCAGCCACAAATACTGGTGTGGGTTACCATTTCCTTCTCCAGGGTACTGCCCCAACCCAGGGATCAAACTTGCATCTCTTATGTCTCCTTCATTGACAAGCAGATTCTTTATCACTAGCTCCACATGGGACTGGATGCCATGATAATAGTTTTCTGAATGTTGAACTTGAAGCCAACTTTTTCACTCTCCCCTTTCACTTTCATCAAGAGGTTCTTCAATTCTTCACTTTCTGCCATAGTGTGGTGTCATGCCAGAGAGATAGTCATCTTCTTCTTTAAGTAATCATATCAGAATTTACTATCCTTTACTACAGAATATTGAGCAGTCTGTTTCAATTCTTTACTGATTATTTATTGCACTGACCCTATCCCACCAACTACACACTATCTGGTAGAACAGTTCAAGATAATTATCTTTCTATACATATAATTACACACTCACAAATGGAAATTGGTTTTGTCTGTTTTCCTACCTTACCATTTGTCTGAAATATCTTTGTCAGCTTTGGTAAAATGATCTGGAAGCTTTCTGAGTGATTCTTAGAACAAAAGTATGCAGAAATGAGTGTACCATTAGGATCAGTACACCCAAACTTAACCTCTTCAGCATCTGAAGAGGGCGGTTCCAGACTCTAAGAGACCTCATGACTGGCAGGTGCTAGGATGTGCCAGCGAAACTCAGGGTGCAAGTCAGTAGAAATGTCTGATCATTCTCCACTGAGACAGACATTTTCTGACCATTGCCCTATGTGTCTACCAAGGGACAACTTTGAATTCTATTTCAACAGAACCTAGGTCTTTGGGGTTACGGGAGGATGAGAGGAACTGTGCTTCATCTCCTCCTGTTTGGGTGATCTTGTCTTAGCCAGAGTTTCCTTACCTCCAATAAAGCCAGTCCTTAAATCTGTAATGCAATTCATGCCAAATCTGTAGTTCAACTCATATATATATTATATACACACACGCAGAGATACAAACACAGGTGAGATTGGGAAATGATTCAAAATAAAATGTTAAAAGGTTAAGCATACTGTATTTACAATTAACATAAATGACAGTCTTTAAAATTATATTTGAGTTCCACAAGTGCTGTCACCATAAAGATAGGTCCTCCCTAGATCATGAGTTGTGTTGGACATGAAATGCACTGCAAATTTAGGAGCTGGCTTTGTTGAAGGTAAGGGAACTCTTACCAGGGCAAGATCAACCAGGCGACTGACACTTTCACTTTATATCTATAACTATATATATAAAACTTGATTTAATTATTAGATGTAGAAACAAGATAATCAATTTTCATGCTCAAAAGAACTTAAATCTGGAGCATTGATCTATCTAGATCTCCAAGTAGAATTTGTCAAGAGTATCTATTTTTCTTTCTTTATGGGTGCTATTTTTGTTTGTTTGTTTGTTTTAAACTATTGATTACTTAAAATGTATTTTTGAAACTAATTTTGAATATTAAAAATAGAACAGAAGAAATAAACAATATAACACCTAAATACAGTTATTATTAACACCTCATAATAGTTTGTCCCAAGGATTTTCTTTTCTATATTTTACATAGTGGGAAAATATGTATTTAAGTTCATAAGCTGCTTTTTAAATTTAAATTTTAGTATAATTATTTTTCAATGGTGAGAATAATTCATATAGTTATTATTTTTCATAGGTTTTATATTATGCTATTTTATCTGAGTATCCAAATTTACTTGTGTATGCTTATAAAAAATTTCATGCTCTCCATGTTTTTACTATAAACAGAGCATAAAATACATATAGCATGCATTTTTTATATTGTACATACCCCTTAAGATAAGTTTTTATTGATATTGTCAAAACAATTGTCTAAACTTTTACAAATGTATTCTCACATTTTGTTTTTATATTAATTCATAATCATTTGTTCCTTGCTATTGGTGTGCTTCTGTATGCACATGGACGTGCACAGACATGCACACATGTGACATAGGAAAAAAAAAAAAAACACTCAAATTTTAAATGTTCACTAAGTTGACAAAACAAGATACAGCTTGTTTTAATTTATATGACTTTGATTCATACTGGATGTAATAAACAAATACACCTTCCTGGGTGGCTCAGCAGTAAAGAATCCGTCTGCAGTTCAGGAGACATGGTTTTGATCCCTGGGTCAGGAAGATCCCCTGGAGGAGGGCCTGGCAACCCACTCCAGTATTTTGGCCTGGAAAATCCCATGGACAGAGGAGCCTGGTGGACCACAGTCCATAGGGTCACAAAGAGTTGGACATGACTGAAGTGACTTAGTACATAAATAAATATAAAGGTGTACTAAAGGGAGGAGATAAATATTGAAATCGAGGAAATCTAGAAAATCAGTTAGATTAAACATGAATTTGTTAGTAATAAACACTTCACAGGTGTCCTATGTGGTATAACAGGAGTTAAGTCTGTAAAGTACTCATCACAAGTGGTATATATTAAAACTTAATAAATTATAGATCCTGTACCTCTCTTCTAAGGCTTGATTCACAATGTGTCTTCTGAAACAAGACAGAATATATCCAGACATTTCTCTGTATACTGTTTTACAGATACTTAAAAGTATATATCCCACCTTCTTTCTGTCAATTCTTCAAATCTTTATTTCATAAAATAAATTTTCTGGTAATTCCTTTAATCAGCCTCCTATAAACATGTCTGTGTCTAGTCTGCTCATGTCTGAGTACTTGGTACTTTTGTCAATTCACTCTAAATTTGATTATTTGTTTATAGGAATATTAACCTCAGTCAGTAAGGTGAGCTGGTCAAACTTTAAAACCATTGCCATTTGCTTAGAAACAGTGTCTAGGTAAACTCATCTTCTCAATTTTGATTTTTTTTTCATATTTAAATGTTCTAAAAATAATGGTGATTGGTGAAAATGTGCCCTCCCCTCCCCATCAGTTCACATAATGAAGCTCTAGTCTCTAGTCCCTCTTGATATTAGTATACCATGTCACAAAAATGTCCAAGTAGCTTTGGAATTGAGTAACAGTGGAGGCTGGGGGCATTTTAAGATACATGCTTCAAAAAGTCATACTCTTCATGGGGTTCTCGAGGCAAGAATACTGAAGTTGTTTGCCATTCCCTTCTCCAGTGGACCACGTTCGGTCAGATCTCTCCACTATGACCCATCCATCTTGGGTGGCCCCATATGGCATGGCTTAGTTTCACTGAGTTAGACAAGCCTTTGGTCCGTGTGATCAGATTGGCTAGTTGTCTGTGATTGTGGTTTCACTCTGTCTGCCCTCTGATGCCCTCTCTCCGAGCCAACCGTCTTAATTGGGTTTCTCTTACCTTGGACTAGGGGTACCTCTTAACAGCTGCTCCAGGAAAATGCAGCTGCTACTCCTTACCTTGTACATGTGGTAGCTCCTCTCTGCTGCTACTGACTTTGGACGTGGGGTAGCTCCTCTCTGCCCCACCCATGACCCTGGACAATGGATCATCAAAAAAGCAAGAGTGTTCGATAGAAACATCTATTTCTGCTTTATTGACTATGCCAAAGCCTTTGACTGTGTGAATCACAATGAACTGTGGAAATTTCTGAAAGAGATGGGAATACCTGACCACCTGACCTGCCCCTTAAGA
This sequence comes from Oryx dammah, assembly GCF_014754425.2. Classification (NCBI taxonomy): domain Eukaryota; kingdom Metazoa; phylum Chordata; class Mammalia; order Artiodactyla; family Bovidae; genus Oryx; species Oryx dammah. The sequence continues at coordinate 3,116,293 of NW_024070202.1, read as the reverse complement.
AGACTTCTTGCAGGTCAGGAAACAACAGTTAGGACTGGACATGGAACAATGGACTGGCCCCAAATAGGAAAAGGAGTACATCAAGGCTGTATATTGTCACCTTGCTTATTTAACTTATATGCAGATTACATCATGAGGAACGCTGGGCTGGAGGAAACACAAGTTGGAATCAAGATTGCTGGGAGAAATATCAATAACCTCAGATATGCAGATGACACCACCTTTATGGCGGAAAGTGAAGAAGAACTAAAGAGCCTCTTGATGAAAGTGAAAGAAGAGAGTGAAAAAGTTGGCTGAAAGCTCAACATTCAGAAAACTAAGATCATGGCATCTGGTCCCATCACTTCATGGGAAATAGATGGGGAAACAGAGGAAACAGTGGCAACAGTGGTAGATTTTATTTTGGGGGGCTCCAAAATTACTGCAGATGATGACTGAAGCCATGAAATTAAAAGACATTTACTCTTTGGAAGGAAAGTTATGATCAACCTAGACAGCATATAGAAAATCAGAGACATTACTTTGTCAACAAAAGTCCATCTAGTCAAGGCTATGTTTTTTTCAGTGGTCATGTATGGATATGAGACTTGGACTATAAAGAAAGCTGAAGGCAGAAGAATTGATGCTTTTGAACTGTGATGTTGGAGAAGAGTCTTGAGAGTCCCTTGGACTGCAAGAGATCCAACCAGTTCATCCCAAAGGAGATCAGTCTGGGGTGTTCATTGGTAGGATTGATGTTGAAGTTGAAACTCCAATACTTAGGCCGCCTGATGCAAAGAGCTGACTCATTGGAAAAAACCTTGATTCTGGGAAAGATTGAGAGCAGGAAGAGAAGGAGACGACAGAGGATGAGATGGTTGGGTGGCATCACTAACTCAATGGACATGGGTTCAGGTGGACTCTGGGAGTTGCTGATGGATAGGGAGACCTGGGGTGCTGCAGTTCATGGGGTTGCAAAGAGTCAGACATGACTGAGCAACTGAACTGAACTGCACTTGAAAGGATCTAGTTATAATATCTGGAAAGGACTATTGATAGAATTGTTATTTGTTGCTCAGTTGCTCTGAGTCATGTCTGACTCTTGCGCCCCCATGAACTGCAGCATGCCAGGCTTCTCTAACTTCACCATCCCCTAGAGATTGCTTAGACTCATGTCCATTAAGTCGGTGAAGCCATCCGACCCCCTTGTCCTCTGTCGCCTGCTTCTCTGCATCCCTTCAATTCTTCCCAGTATTAGAGTCTTTTTTAAAAATATATATTTTATTTATTTTTAAAATATAAACTTATTTATTTTAATTGGAGGTTAATTACTTTACAATATTTTATTGGTTTTGCGATACATCAACATGAATCCGCCACAGGTATACACGTGTTCCCCATCCTGAACCCCCCTCCCTCCTCCCTCCCCATACCATCTCTTCTCATCAGGTGGCTAAAGTATTGGAGATTCAGCTTCAGCATCAGTCCTCCCAATAAATATTCAGGATTGATTTCCTTTAGGATTGACTGGTTTGATTTCCTTGCATTCCAAGGAACTCTCAATAGTCTTCCCCAACACCACAGTTCAAAAGCATATGGATATGGAAAGCAATTATGTTAAGTAATCATAAAGAAAAAAAAAATGGAGAGTTTAAGGAAAAGACTCAGTCCTCTTGAGATGAAGTAATCTTAAACAGAACACTGGTAAAAATATGACTATTAAAGATGCTCTTTTTGTGAGGCTTCAAAAATATGGAACATGTTATTGGACAATGGAAAAAGGTTGATTCTTGTCATAGATCAGATCAGATCAGATTGGTCACTCAGTCGTGTCTGAGTCTTTGCGACCCCATGAATCGTAGCACGTCAGGCCTCCCTGTCCATCATCATCTCCTGGAGTTCATTCAAACTCATGTCCATCGAGTCGGTGATACCATCCAGCCATCTCGTCCTCTGTCATTCCCTTTTCCTCCTGCTCCCAATCCCTCCCAGCACCAGAGTCTTTTCCAATGAGTCAACTCTTCGCATGAGGTGGCCAAAGTACTGGAGTTTCAACTTTAGCATCATTCCTTCAAAAGAACACCCAGGGCTGATCTCCTTTAGATTGGACTGGTTGGATTTCCTTGCAGTCCAAGGGACTCTCAAGAGTCTTCTCCAACACCACAGTTCAAAACCATCAATTCTTCTTCTGTGCTCAAGTTTCTTCACAGCCCAACTCTCGCATCCATACATGAGCCCCTGAAAAACCATAGCCTTGACTAGACGGACCTTTGTTGGCAAAGTAATGTCTCTGCTTTTCAATAAAGAAGTATCAACAAATATGATTGAAGAAGTTGAACACTTGGTGGTGGTCTGGCCTTTTTTTTTTTTTTTTTGGAAGCTAGAACTTTTGAATGATGAAACAGTATATTTAGTTTAGGAGGTTTCTAAGCAAACTGTCGGAGAAGGCAATGGCACCCCATTCCAGTACTCTTGCCTGGAAAATCCCATGGACGGAGGAGCCTGGTAGGCTACAGTCTATGGGGTTGCTAAGAGTCGGACACGATTGAGCAACTTTACTTTCACTTTTTATTTTCATGCATTGGAGAAGGAAATGGCAACCCACTCCAATGTTCTTGCCTGGAGAATCCCAGGGACGGGGGAGCCTGGTGGGCTGCCGTCTATGGGGTCGCACAGAGTCGGACACAACTGAAGCGACTTAGCAGCAGCAGCAGCAGCAAGCAAACTGGAGTGGCTTGTTATTTTCTTATTGCTTATAGTAAAATATCAGAGGAGAGAAGTAAATAGAGGGGGAGCAGGCCTGTAATCTTAAGAAGACTCACATTAATGTGACAGACATACCCTAAGGTTATGAACCACATATAACTTATGAACCATAGAATAATAAACCCCATCCTCTTGAGTGAAGACAGAATTTGTGATTTGTCTGTAGCAAAGAGAATATGACAAGGACAAAGATATTTTATTAATGCAATCGAGCCACTACTAGGTGAACTTGGGTTCATTACAAGAGAGAAAATATTGAGAAAGCCTGGCCTAAATGGGTGAAAATCTAAACAACATATTCCCCTGCTAACTTATAAGAGAAAAGTTACTCTGTTGACAAAGGGCCATTGGCTAGGGACTGAAGTGACTTCTAGGAGCTGAGAACAGGTCTGGGTCAACAGGCAGCATGGAAGCAGAGACTTTCATACTATAAGAAGCACAAGGAGCTGAAGGCTTAGGAGAAGTCTCCAGTCTCCCTGTGAGAGCATGTCAAAAATCACTGGTAATTCAGCTTGCTAGATTCTGAGCAGAGAACATAGAAACTGTGAGGTAATGATGAGAGAGCCCTGAATCTGTTACAATGTGTATTTTGTTGCACAGCAATACCAAACTAACACAGATATGAGAATTGAGGGAACAACACAGAACTATTCTAACCTGGAGGAGAAACATTTTTAAGATAATTAAAAAACAAATATGTAATTCTGCAGTGGATTTTTTCTTAAAGAGTATTATTTGAAAAACTAGAAAAACTTGAACAGTGTCAAAAAAAAAAATATGTGGCATATCATTAACAATTTCATCAGAGAAGAGAGGCATTATGTGTTAGTTAGATTTAAGGATTTATTACAGGGATTAGAACATTTGCAACTGTGGGAGGTGTTACAGTATGTGTAGGGTTTTTTTGTTTTTTTTGTTTGTTTGTTTTTTGCTTTTATCTCTGCATCTAGACTTGTATTGAGAATATGTAAATAATGTTAAAAGTAGCAATAAGCCAAACAGCACAACTTATAAATAAGGAAAACATTGTTTAATCACTAAAGCATGTTTGACTCTTTGCAACCCCATGGACTGTAGCCCGCCAGGCTCCTCGGTCCATGGTGTTTCCCAGGCAAGAATACTGGAATTGTTTCCCCTTTCCTTCTCTGAGGATCAAACCTGCATCTCCTGCTTGGCGGTGGACTCTTTACAGAGCCATCAGGGAGGACCTAACTAAACATATACAAGACAAGCATGCTACAAAATATACATGAAAGAAATTATATAACTATATAAATGATTTAAAGAATCATGCTTCAAAATAAAGCAACAAATTAACATAGTTAATTCTCCCCAAATTAATCTAAAATTAACACAGGTTGGTTTTATTTTTTTAGTCCCTACAAACTTTTTTTTTGGTCCAGATATAGACATGCTTCTCTAATGGCATGTGGACAAGAAAGGAATTAACTAGCCAAATAATTTTGGAAAGATAAGAATAAATTGTGATAAATCATTCAACCTGGCATTAAGACTTACCATAACAACAGTAATCAACACTGTATGGTACTGATGAATGGATAACCAAATGGATAAATTCATAGATCAATGAAAGAGAAACCCAGAAATAAAACCATACAAATATGTTTAACTAATTCTTGATAAAGATACAAATGCAGTTAAGAGGAAGTATAATTTGTTCAATAAGTGGTGTGGAGCAATTGAATATCCATAGGCCAAAAATAAAAATAAAAAATCATTTCTCATACAAAAATAATACATGGATCATACATTGAAATATAAAATTTTAAACTATAGAACTTTTAAAATAATATAGACAATTTTAGAACCTAAGGTGAGAGATGAAAATTTCTTAGACATAAGACCAACAGCATAAATCACTAAAGGAAAAAAATGATAAAGCACAACTATTAAAATTAATTTTGTCTGAGGAAAAATAAATGTTGTTAATAGGATAAGAAGATAAGCTACAGATAGAAGAAAATATTTTCAAACCATTTATCTGTCAAAAGACAAATCTTAGACTACATAATATACTCTCAACATCCAACAATTAAAAAACAAACAAACTATTTGATTCAGAAAATGGACAAATAATATAAACAGGCAACTCATTTGAGTCTATACAGATAACAAATAGGGGAATTGCTAATAGGGGAATCAAGATTAAAACCACAGTGAAATATCACTACATTAGAATAGATTAAAAAATTTGTGATAAGTACTGGCAAGTACGTGAAGAAACTAAATCTCTTATACTGTTATGTTTAAACACTCAGAAAAACCAACAGACATATTACAACAAACATATACTTACCTTTCAGCTGCATCCACTAATTCTCTTCCTCTCAGATATCATGAGACTTCATTTTCTGCATACTTTAGCTTATATATTCTAAGAATAAGTCTATTAAACTCACAAGCAGCGCCAAAAACCTATGATCCCATGAACCCTCTGCTCAATTTCTTCTCAATGGCTGGCTTGAATGCTTCTCTCAAACAATCACTTTGCTCACAAAGTCTGAAATATTTACTATGCTCTATTTGTAAAGGGATACTTGGCAAATATGGGCTTCTCTGGTATGTCAGTGGTAAAGAATCTGCCTGCAATGCAGGAACTACAGAAGACACCATACAACTTTACATACAAAATCAAGCAGCCAACCTGAATTGCAGTTTCAAAATTCGCCATAAATGTCATTTCTTTTGTGATTCCTTTCTGACCCATTAGCCAGACTAAGATGCCACAGCAAACTTTAAGTACATTTATCTCAACTGCTAGCATATAACAAAAACCTTCAGATTTCTTCATATTTCTTCCTTTTCTGGTTTTGAGTTTGGTGAAGGCAAGAATAGCTTCTTATGTATCAACTATCAGCACCTAGAACTCAAATTTCAACTATAGAAGATATTAAAACCTGAACCAATCAATGAAGGAGTAAATGAGTGACTCTAATAATGCTTTCTATTACATTGGGCATAAAAGTTAATGATTAATCCATTGTGTATATCCATGCATATATGTGGAACCTAGAAAAAATGGTACAGAACTTTCTGCAGGGCAAGGATAGAGACACAGATGTAGAGGACAGACATGTGGACTTGGAGGTGGGAGGAAGGGGAATGAGATGAACTGAGAGATTTGTATTGACATATGGATGTGTACAACAGCTAGCTAGTGGGAATCTCCAATATACACAGGAAACACAGCTCAGTGCTCTGTGATGACCTAGAGAGGTGTGACAGGGGAATGGGAGGGAGACCCAGGAGGGAAAAGATATGTGTACCTATGGCTGATTCACTTCGTCATACAGCAGAAACTAACAAAATATTGTAAAGCAACTATACCACAATTAAAAAAAAAAAAAAACCAACAACAACAACTCTAACATCTTATTTTTCAGGTCTGCAATATACCAAACTAAAACGTTGGAAAAATATATCTGATGTCTGGCATTGTGGGAATAGTGGTATATACGGTGTTTAAATAATCCAGCCTGTTGTTTTTAAGAACTATTTAAAAAGTTGATTCCCTAAAGATTAGAGATAGTCTATTTAGTTAAAATATGTTTAACATAGTCACAAGAATAACAGCAACAGATGTTTCTTCCTCCTCAAAACTTGTATTTTCATTATATAAGAAAGAGTTTAGATGGCTCATATGTCTAGGTTTGTATAGGAGGAGTAAGGAAGAAAAAATGACCAGATGCTAGAAACATTCATTCTAGTTAGTTTTATGAGTTGATATTGCTGGCAAATTTTCATAGCCTTCAATGATCTAAAGCATCATTTAATCTGCCAGAAAGAAGGACAACTAATGTTTAAAACAGGTGCTTGATTAAAGAGACACCATGAAACATCTATCCTTCAGTCAGTTCAGTTCAGTTTAGCCACTCAGTTATGTCCGACTCTTTGCGACCCCAAGGACTGCAGCTGACCAGGCCTCCCTGTCCATCACCAACTTCCAGAGCTTACTCATGTCCATTGAGTCAGTGATGCCATCCAATCATTTGATCCTCTGGCATCTCCTTCTCCTCCCACCTTCAATCTTTCCCAGCATTAGGGTCTTTGCCAATGAGTCAGCTCTTCACATCAGTTGGCCAGAGTATTGGGGTTTCAGCTTCAGCATTAGTCCTTCCAATGAATATTCAGGAATGATTTCCTTTACGATGGACTGGCTGGATCTCCTAGCTGTCCAAGGGACTCTCAACAGTCTTCTCCAATACACAGTTCAAAACCATCAATTCTTCACCACTCAGCTTTCTTTATATTCCAACTATCACATCCATACAGGACTACTAGAAAAACCATAGCTTTGCATTTTCTGGCAAAATAATGTCTCTGCTAGTTAATATGTTATTCAGGTTGGTCATAACTATCCTGCCAAGGAGCAAGCATCTTTTAATTTCATGGCTGCAATTACCATCTGAAGTGATTTTGGAGCTCCCCAAAATAAAATCTGTCACTGTTTCCATTGTTTCCCCAACTATTTGCCATGAAGTGATGGGACTGGATGCCATGATCTTAGTTTTCTGAATGTTGAGTAAAAAAGCCAACTTTTTTACCCTCCTCTTTCACTTTCATCAAGAGGCTCTTTAGTTCTTTTTCACTTTCTGCCGTAAGGGTCGTGTCATCTCCATAACCAAGGTTATTGATATTTCTGTAATCAGAAATCTTGATTACAACTTGTGCTTCATCCAGTCCAGCATTTTGTGTGATGTACTCTGCATATAAGTTAAATAAATAGGGTGACAGTATGCCTTGGCATACTCCTTTCCTGATTTGAAAGCACTCTGCTGTTCCATGTCCAGTTATAACTGTTGCTTCTTGACCTGGATACATATTTCTCAGGAGGCCGGTCAAGTGGTCTGCTATTCCTATCTCTTGAAGAATTTTCCAGTTTATTGTGATCCACACAATCAAAGGCTTTGCAGTACTCGATAAAGCAGAAGTAGATTTTTTTTTTTTCCCCAGAACTCTCTTGCTTTTTCAATGATCCAATTTGATCGATGGTTCCTCTGCCGTTTCTAAATCCAGCTTGAATATCTGGGAGTTCATGGTTAACATATTGTTGAAGTCTGGCTTGGAGAATTTTGAATATTACTTTGCTAGCAAGTGAGACGAGTGCAACTGTGCAGTAGTTTGAGCATTCTTTGGCATTGCCTTTCTTTGTGATTGGAATGAAAACTGACTTTTTCCAGTCCTGTGGCCACTGTTGAGTTTTCCAAATTTGCTGGAATATTGATTGTAGCACTTTCACAGCATCATCTTTTGGAATTTGAAATAGCTCAACTGGAAGTCCATCACCTCCACTAGCTTTGTTCATAGTGATGCTTCCTAAGCCCACTTGACTTCACATTCCAGGGTGTCTGGCTCTAGGTGAGTGTTCATGCCATTGTAATTATCTGGATCATGAAGATTCCTTTTGTATAGTTCTTCTGTATATTCTTGCCACCTCTTCTTAATATCTTCTGCTTCTGTTAGGTCCATACCATTTCTGTCCTTTATTGTGCTCATCTTTGCATGAAATGTTCCCTTGGTATCTCTAATTTTCTTGAAGAGATCTCTAGGCTCTAGTCAAGATCCTTAAAGCTATAAAATATAAGGATCCCCAAGTGGCTCACCATATTTGATAATATGTTTCATTAGGCATATTTTTAAAACTGATTGCAAGGTAAAATGTAGACAAGTGAAGCTATGGTTATATTTTGTGATTCCATTTCACAATGTCCATTTTGCATTTTATTATATTCATAAGGAACAAAATAGTAACTTGATAGAATGTGTATTGCTGAGAATAATATATTGGTATTCTAGGTAAACATCTGTGTTTTGCAGAGGGAGTTACTAGAACTTAGTTTGGAAGAGATGTGCTGTGCACTCACAACGCTTATTAATTTACCCTTCTTCCTGCAACATGGGTTGTGAGAACATGAGACAGCTATAGAAATCAAAATGATTCCTTTTGATCTCAACTTGCTTGTTTAGCTGTACCTGTTACCTACCATCCAATTCCTCAAAGCATTAGTTAATCAATGATCATTAACATGAGTAAAACTCTATGTTCCTATAGCTTGAGTTTACTTAATTTTTTCTTTCAACCAAAACCAATACAGAATTGTAAAGTAAAAATTAAAAATAAATAAATAAATTTAAAAAAAAATAAAATAAAATTTAAATTACAATATATTGGAAGTATACTGAAAAAAAAAATAAAAAAAAATAAAAAAAAAAAATAAAAAATTTAAATTTATTTATTTTAGTTGGAGGTTAATTACTTTACAATATTGTATTGGTTTTACGATACATCAACATGAATCCGCCACGGGTGTACATGTGTGAAGTAAGCCAGAAAGAAAAACACCAATAGAGTATACTAACGCATAAATATGGAATTTAGAAAGATGGTAACAATAACCCTGTATGCGAGACAGCAGAAGAGACACAGATGTATAGAACAGTCTTTTGGACTTTGTGGGAGAAGGAGGGGGTGGGATTATTTGGGAGAATGACATTGAAACATGTATAATATCAAATTTTCTTTTTCCATTTCTTTTTCCAAGGTAATGAAATCATACCTTCAACTTGCTGTGTATCTCTCCCTAGTGTTCTGTGTAGGGTCTTGACAGATCAGAAGGAATTACTACTTTACATAGTCTTTTTTTGCTAACTCATACTTTCAAATCTATCATTAAAAATAAAAAAAATCAATTCTGCTACTCATTTCAGTTTGAAGAACTATGCATTTTGAAGACAGGATGGGATGGTTTCATTGACATAAAAATAGGCTTTAACTAGAACTTAGTTCAAATTCTTGTACCATTATTCACAGACTGTGAAGCTATAAGCAAGGTGCTAACAGCACTGAGCCTGGTCCCATCACCTAAAATATAGAAAGTGATATTTCCCTACCTCCTTTGCAGAGTTGTTTTAAAGCTGAATAAGAAAACAGTAGGAAGAATTTTATAAACATATGCTATATAGGAACACAATATTTTTGATTAACTAATGTAATAGGGATTCAAGTGTGCACTGAGGAATTTTTTTCCCGGATCTAAGTGTGAATGCGACTAACAGGAGAATGAGTGAATCCAAATGAACTAGAACGTTAGAGATACCAATCATCAAGAAACTTAGAGATACCAAGGTAATATTTCATGCAAAGATGGGCCCAATAACGGTCAGAAACAGTATGCACTTAATAAAAGCAGAAGACATTAAGAAATGATGGCAAGAATACACAGAGGAAGTATACAAAAAAGATCTTAATGACCCAGATAACCCTGAGACTGTGATCACTCACCTAGAGCCGGACATCCTGGAGTGCAGCCAAGTGGGCCTTAGGAAGCAGACCTTAGGAATACCATACCATCTTACTTGCCTCCGGAAAAATCTCTATGCAGGTCAAGAAGCAACAGTTAGAACTGGACATCAAACAATGGACTGGTTCAAAATCAGGAGAGGAGTGCTTCAAGGTTGTATATTATCACCCTGCTTATTTAACTTATTTGCAGAGTACATCATACAAAATGCTGGACTGGATGAAGCACACGTTGGAATCAAGATTGCTGGGAGAAATATCAACAACCTCAGATATACAGGTAACACCACACTTATGGGAGAAAGCAAGGAGGAACTAAAGAGCCTCCTGATGAAGGTGAAAGAGAAGAGTGAAAAAGCTGGCTTGAAACTCAACATGCAAAAAACTAAGATCGTGGCATCTGGTCCCATCACTTCATGGCAAATAGATGGGAAAACAATGGAAACAATGACAGACTTTATTTTGGGAACTCCAAAATCACTGCAGATGGTGACTGCAGCCATGAAATTAAAAAAAAAAAATTTGCTCATTGGATGAGAAGCTATGACCAACCTACATGGCATATTAAAAAGCAGAGACATTACTTTGCCAACCAAGGCCCGTCTAGTCAAAGCTATGGTTTTTCCAGTAGTCATGTATCGATGTGAGAATTGGACCATAAAGAAAGATTAGTGGTGAATAATTAATGTTTTTCAACTGTGGTGTTGGAGAAGACTCTTGTGACTCCCTTGGACTACAGGGAGATCCAACCAGTCAATCCTGAAGGAAATCAGTCCTGAATATTCATTGGAAGGGCTGATGCTGTAGCTGAAGTTCCTATACTTTGGCCACCTGATGCATAGTATTTACTCATTGGAAAAGACCCTGATGCTGGGAGGGATTGAAAATGGGAGGAGAAGGGAACAACAGAGGATGAGATGATTGGATGGCATCACTGACTTGATGGACATGAATGACTATGAGCAAGCTCTCAGAGTTGGTGATGGTCACGGAAGCCTGGTGTCCTGCAGCCCATGGGTAGCAAAGAGTTGAGCATGACTGAGCAGCTTAATTGAACTGAACTGAAATGAACTAGAGGTTCCTGAGTATATCTTTCAGAAAAACTCAAATTCTCAGCTAAAGCATTTCCATTGGGGGAACGTGCTAAAAGCACTGATAAATTCAAGAAAAAGAGGGTTAGGGCAAAATGGTGTTTCCAACACAAAACTGGATCTACCAAATAGATTGGCCTCTGTTCCAGTCACTGCTCCCCAGAGTCTCAAGATGAGAATGGTGACCAGTGAAACATCCAGTAGAACAGAAAGAGCTTTACCCTGAACTGTTATAGGATGTGAGGAAGAAATACTTTCAAAAGCACTCACATCAAAAGCTTTGAGGAGACAGGTGGCATATCGTAGGCATAGATAGCAGGTGTGAGCACTGGTGGTATCATCTGTAGAGCAATCAGGTGTCAATTAGCACTAGTTAAACCGAGTGTGTCCTTTAAACCAATAGAGCAGACAGTGCAGTGCAGGGAGAGGCAGGAGGGTGGGGAGGAGTTCTTCTCTCCTGCCCTCCATGGACAGCACCTGATGGGTGACATAGGATGTAGTCAGGGATCATCTCACTGCAAAGAGGGTGTCTGACAAAAGGACTCTTTATGGGTGGGAGCCAAGGAGAAAGAAGACCCAGGGATGGAAAAGTGCTGGATCAGAGTGGACCAAACTCCCAGCTCAGCCTCTGATGTGAGGCCTCCAAAGGGGGCCTGGACTTGGAAGGCAGATATGTGTATGGCAGAGCAAGTACAGGGGGGCCTGAGTCCTTGACTGCAAGGACTACAATATACTGATTCTGCAACCTAAGTCTGCCTTGGGGAGATTAGCATTTTCTAAGGAGGCTTCCTGCTGGGCAAAGCCTAGGGGCCAACATCTCATCACCCTTGGCAGAGAACAGGGTATCAACTGTTTCTAGATCATGAGTATGGGCCACCTGGATACGGTTCTGGCAGTCTGTGTTGGTGAGGACCTTCAGTGGGCACGGATGACAAACTTAACACTTCTGACATTAAAACTCACTTTGCCAAGAAATGTTATCTGAGAAAGGAATTAGGGAGTTAGAACTTAGAGAACAGAGTAAAGGCAACCAATATTCTAAAAAGTGTGTTCCTGGGGTCACCCAAGATCATCTAGAAAGAATGAAACTGATGATGCAATTCTAAAACAAACAAATGATAGCATCTTTAACAAGTGCTCATTGTCAGTGATTAGAGATAAGGAATGTGGTTCACTGGAGAAGGGAATGGCAAACCACTTCAGTATTTTTGCCTTGAGAACCCCATGAACAGTATGAAAAGGCAAAATGATAGGATACTGAAAGAGGAACTCCCCAGGTCATTAGGTGCCCAATATGCTACTAAATAGATCAGTGGAGAAATAACTCCAGAAAGAATGAAGGGATGGAGCCAAAGCAAAAACACCTAGTTGTGAATGTGACTGGTCATAGAAGCAAGATCCGATGCTGTAAAGAGCAATATTGCATAGGAACCTGGAATGTCAGGTCCATGAATCAAGGCAAATTGGGAGTGGTCAAACAAGAGATGGCAAGAGTGAACGTCGACATTCTAGGAATCAGTGAACTAAAACGGACTGGAATGGGTGAATTTAACTCAGATGACCATTATATCTACCACTGTGGGCAGGAATCCCTCAGAAGAAATGGAGTAGCCATCATGGTCAACAAGAGTCTGAAATGCAGTACTTGGATGCAATCTCAAAAACGACAGAATGATCTCTGTTCGTTTCAAAGCAAACCATTCAATATCACGGTAATCCAAGTCTATGCCTCAAGCAGTAACGCTGAAGAAACTGAAGTTGAAAGGTTTTATGAAGACCTACAAGAACTTTTAGAACTAACACCCCAAAATATGTTCTTTTCATTATAGTGGACTGGAATGCAAAAGTAGGAAGACAAGAAACACCTGGAGTAACAGGAAAATTTGGCCTTGGAATACGGAATGAAGCAGGGCAAAGACTCATAGAGTTTTGCCAAGAAAATGCACTAGTCATAGCAAACACCCTCTTCCAACAACACAAGAGAACACTCTACACATGGACATCACCAGATGGTCAATACCAAAATCAGATTGATTATATTCTTTGCAGCCAAAGATGGAGAAGCTCCATACTGTTAACCAAAACAAGACAAGGAGCTGATTGTGGCTCAGATTATGAACTCCTTATTGCCAAATTCAGACTTAAAATGAAGAAAGTAGGGAAAACCGCTAGACCATTCATTTAGGTATGACCTAAATCAAATCTCTTATGATTATACAGTGGAAGTGAGAAATAGATTTAAGGGCCTAGATCTGATAGATAGAGTGCCTGATGAACTATGGAATGAGGTTCGTGACATTGTACAGGAGACAGGGATCAAGACCATCCCCATGGAAAAGAAATGCAAAAAAGCAAAATGGCCGTCTGGGGAGGCCTTCCAAATAGCTGTGAAAAGAAGAGAGGTGAAAAGCAAAGGAGAAAAGGAAAGATATAAGCATCTGAATGCAGAGTTCCAAAGAATAGCAAGAAGAGATAAGAAAGCCTTCCTCAGTGATCAATGCAAAGAAATAGAGGAAAACAACAGAATGGGAAACACTAGAGATGTCTTCAAGAAAATTAGAGATATCAAAGGAATATTTCATGCAAAGATGGGCTAGATAAAGGACAGAAATGGTCTGGGCCTAACAGAAGCAGAAGATATTAAGAAGAGGTGGCAAGAATACATGGAAGAACTATACAAAAAAGCTCTTCAAGACCCAGAGAATCATGATGATGTGATCACTAATCTAGAGCCAGACATCTTGGAATGTGAAGTCAAGTGGGCCTTACAAAGCATCACTATGAGCAAAGCTAGTGGAGGTGATGGAATTCCAGTTGAGCTGTTTCAAATCCTGAAAGATGGTGCTGTGAAAGTGCTGCACTCAATATGCCAGCAAATTTGGAAAACTCAGCAGTGGCCACAGGACTGGAAAAGGTCCGTTTTCATTCCAATCCCAAAGAAAGACAATGCCAAAGAAATCTCAAACAACCGCACAATTACACTCATCTCACATGCTAGTAAAGTAATGCTCAAAATTCTCCAAGCCAGGCTTCGGCAATACATGAACTGTGAACTTTCTGATGTTCAAGCTGGTTTTAGAAAAGGCAGAGGAATCAGAGATCAAACTGCCAACATCTGCTGGATCATGGAAAAAGCAAGAGAGTTCCAGAAAAACATCTATTTCTGCTTTACTGACTATGCCAAAGCCTTTGACTGTGTGGATCACAATAAACTGTGGAAAATTCTGAAAGAGATGGGAATACCAGACCACCTAACCTGCCTCTTGAGAAATCTGTATGCAGGTCAGGAAGCAACAGTTAGAACTGGACATGGAACAACAGACTGTTTCCAAATAGGAAAAGGAGGACGTCAAGGCTGTATATTGTCACCCTACTTATTTAACTTATATGCCGAGTACATCATGAGAAACACTGGACTGGAAGAAACACAAGCTGGTATCAAGAATGCCGGGAGAAATATCAATAATCTCAGATATGCAGATGACACCACCCTTATGGCAGAAAGTGAAGAGGAGCTAAAAAGCCTCCTGATGAAAGTGAAAGAGGAGAGTGAAAAAGTTGGCTTAAAGCTCAACATTCAGAAAACGAAGATCATGGCATCTCGTCCCATCACTTCATGGGAAATAGATGGGGAAAGAGTAGATACAGTGTCAGACTTTATTTTGGGGGGCTCCAAAATCACTGCAGATGGTGACTGCAGCCATGAAATTAAAAGATGTTTAGTCCTTGGAAGAAAAGTTGTGACCAACCTAGATAGCATATTCAAAAGCAGAGACATTACTTTGCCGACTAAGGTCCCCCTAGTCAAGGCTATAGTTTTTCCTGTGGTCATTTATGGATGTGAGACTTCGACTGTGAAGAAGGCTGAGCACCGAAGAATTGATGCGTTTGAACTGTGGTGTTGGAGAAGACTCTTGAGGGTCCCTTGGACTGTAAGGAGATCCAACCAGTCCATTCTGAAGGAGATCAAACCTGGGATTTCTTTTGAAGGAATGATGCTAAAACTGAAGCTCCAGTACTTTGACCACCTCATGCGAAGAGTTGACTCATTGGAAATGACTCTGATGCTGAGAGAGATTGGGGGCAGGAGGAGAAGGGGACAATAGAGGGTGAGATGGCTGGATGGCATTATGGACTCGATGGACGTGAGTCTGAGTGAACTCCGGGAGATGGTGATGGACAGAGTGGCCTGGCGTGCTGCGATTCATGGGGTCGCAGAGTCAGACACGACTGAGTGACTGAACTGAACTGAGAGATAAGATGAGGATTTCTGTCCCTGTTTTGACTGTAACCATCTTACTAAGTACAGGGGACTTGGTTAATCTCTCGAAACTTCAGTGTCTGTGTTTTAAATGAAGGGATAATAACAGTATCTACAATGTTGTGAGGATGAAGTAATACTTCAAGTATTTCAGAACGGAAAAGGAAATCAAGACATTTTCAAATGAAGGAATACTGAGAGACTGTATTACCAAACAGACCCACTCCAAAATAGCATCAGTTTCTTTAAAGTACTCACCCTATATCTGGCATAATATAAAGTCTCAATATATTTCAGATATTAGATTATGATCTCATGTTTGTCACTAAATATATATACTCTCAGAAAAATTGTGTTCATAATTGTATGTGTTAGGTAAAGATGACCAGAACACCAAAAGTGTGTCTAACAGGCTTTTTAATGGTGAAGCGTTCCCAGGCGGGGTTCCTGGACCCGAAAGAGGCAGGTCGAGGAAGTCTGCGCCTGGACAGTGTTGGGGGAGGTTTTTATACATTTGTTGTGAGGGATGGTCAGGCTAGATGGATGGGGGTTTGGATAGGTCGCCAGGCTGAGGCATCGTCGCGGGCTGACAGGTCCTTCTACCTGGCTGAGGTGGGGTGGCTTTAGCTAGTGAAGTGTGCTGTCATTGGTCCCCAGGATCTGGGAAGCTCCTTCTGTTAGGGACTTCCCCCGCTGGTGGGGGAGAGAGGAGGGGCGGCCTATCATGGCCCCTGGGGTCTGGCCTTACAACGTGTATTTGTAATCCCTTTTGAAAAATCTCCCTTATAGTCTATGATTCTTTGCAATATAGACTTACAATTAATTTGTGGCAAGAATAAAAATGTTCCTGCTCTCCATTTCTTCAATATGCAATGAAACATCTAAGGTAGACTTTCTCCATTTGCATTGCCAAAGTATATCCTCTGATTCCAATAAAATACCCTGAAGTTTGAATATTAATAATTTTCCATCCTTTTCTTCAGTGTTTAATCACTAAAGTCTCACGCTGACCAGATGAGAGCTATTTATTTAGGACATCCCATATATATGTATACATATATACTTACAGAGTCTAAAACAGAGGATAGAGATGATGAGAAAGAAAAAGTAATGAGGTCAAGTTTATACACTAGCACACAGCACAGGGAACTAACATTTTATTAGACAAATGAGGGCATGATGTTACAGATATTACAATAGACTAGGATGCTGTACAGATAGAAATTTGTAATTGGAAAGATTATTATTACTTTGAGGATTATGATGGAATGCAAACCAGAGGGGAGAAAACATCAGTCACTTAATAAATACGGTTGTACATTTTCCATGTACTTTTGACTCATTTAATTAGTTGGGAAATAGAAAAATGCTATACCAGAGGGTTTCTCTGAATAGAAATTGAGATTGCCTTGGACCGCATTGCATAAAGATGTAAAAAAGGTAAATAGCATCCAGAAAGAAGTAGATGTTAGGATGTTAGTGCATGTATAGTGTGAATACACACAACACAAACTGGGAAGATTCCTTTTTTTTCTGTTTTTGTTTTGAGGTTTACAGTGCAAAATGCAGAGGATTCACCCAAATCTAAGATGGAGACAGTCTCTGCTACTTTCCTAATTCTGTAACCTTAAGATTAATTTCACTTATCTATAAAGTTGTTTAGTTGCTCAGTTTTGTCCAACTCTTTTGCTACACCATGGACTGTAGTCCAACAAGATCCTCTGTCTGTGGAATTTCCTAGGTAAGAATACTGAAGTGGATTTCCATTTCCTTCTCCAGGGGTTCTTCCCAACCCAAGGATCAAATCCACATCCTCCTGCAATGTGGCATCTTTAACACATTGGCAGGTGGATCCTTTACCACTGAGCCACCTGGGATGCTGAAAACCATACACCTGGGAAATAACCCAATTATCCTAATACCTACCTTAAATACTATCTAATCAACAGAAATAGTCTACAATAGATAGTAGGCATCAGTTAAATATCACTTTTACATCCCTAACTCTCAGCCATTTCTAGTCCAATCATTGGTTACTTTTCTAGGAAGGCTTTCCCAAGCTTTTATTCCTTTCTCTTTCACTTATCCACTTTTCTATATCCCATATGTATTTATCTTTAATAAATGGACATGTTTTTACTATATATTAATTATTAAGGATTGTAACCCAAATGGTTAATGAGAGGAAAAACATAGTCAGAATCCCATCTAAGAATGTAATCTTTTTGCTTTTGTTGTCTCTGTCTTTCCTCTTGTTTCAGACTCATGTGCTTAGTCACTCAGTCATGTCCTCTTTGTGACTCCATGGACTGCCACCTACCAGGCTCCTTTGTCCATAGGAATTCTCCAGGCAAGAATACTGGAGTGTGTTGCCATGCTCTCCTCCAGGGGATCTTCCTAACCCAGGGCTCAAAATCAGGTCTCCTGCATTGCAGGCAGATTCTTTACCATCTGAGCCACCAGGGAATCTCATGAATACTGGAGTGGGTAGCCTACCCCTTTTCCAGGAGATCTTCTTCTCTCAGGAATTGAACCAGGGTCTCCTGCATTGCAGGGAGATTCTTTACCAGCTGAGCTACCAGGGAAGTCCTTATGACTCATACTATAACCTAATGGTGGGAATTAGCGATTTGGGAGTCAGAGTTTAATAGTGTAAAGTGAGAGTCACTCAGTCTTGTCTGACTCTTTGTGACCCCATGTACTATACAGTCCATGGAATTCTCCAGGCCAGAATACTGCAGTGGGTAGCCTTTCCCCTCTCCAGGGATTTTCCCAAACCAAGGAATGGAACCCAGGTTTCCCTCAATGCAGGCAGATTCTTTACCAGCTGAGCCATAAGGGAAACCCTTAATAGTGTAAGGACTGACTCAAAGTTTGTGAGAGCCAATTTTATGCAATTCTTGCTGTAAGGCTTGGAGAATCACACTCTGAAAAGGACACTCAGGGACAGCCTCTAGTGGACTGACAAAGTTTATTATCTAATTGTGTAGTTTTATAATTTTTAGGGAATAGAGCATAAGGCTGACTTGCACGTAGCCATTTTAGATAAACATTAAAGCCTTTAAGCATAAAATACAGTTCCTACCACTCAAGCCATAACATAGCTTTGGTGAAACTTTAAAGGGAGTCTTATCATGAAACAACAGTCCTTGCTCTCAGAAACAGGTGGTCAGAAGGAAGCCTTCGAACGCCTCAAGGCTGGGCATATTGACCCTTCGTCATCCGTTCCCAGCCTTGGGCACTCAGTGAACGCTCATAACCCTTTGTTATGCTCCTCCCAGCTTCCAACCTTCATCATGAGTGGAGCAAATACATTTTCAGTGTTTGCTTAAAGCCTTCCAGCTCCTTCACTTTTCCTCCTTTTTTTTTTTTTTCTCAAGAGCAAGGACTGCTGCAGCCATGGTTACTCCCGCTTTTTGGGCAGCAGTGGCTTGAGCACATAACGTTCAGAATCTTATAAGAACAATAACAAGCAAACAGATCAGCACATAAGAAGCCATCGTATGGGGTACCCAAGTTTTTGGATTTAGAAAGGAAGTACTAGCGGACAGTGTATTATAGACGTCAGTGTTATATAACACAGGGGGAATGCTGCTGAAGGTAGACGTGATTTGTATTTGTTGATCTATCTGAGCTTGTTGGGCCCAGAGATCATGAGAATCCTTTTTCCAAGCAGTAATGAAATCATGATTTTGAATAGAGTTATATAATACCATTCCAGAAACTGTACCAAAAGTTACAATTGAAATAATACCCACTATGGTAGCTATAATCTAGCCAATAAAAAGTTTGCCTTTTTTCAGGGATTTTCTCAGAACAAAAGACAACAACATGGAATCTGACCAACGTTCAGAAATCTTAACTGGAACCCACAAATCAGTCCTTTGCCAGAAAAAAAAAAAATACACTGTCTTTAGTAACATTAATTGGCACATTAAGATTTAAACAAATATACAAATAACAGTACAGGACAGAATTGAGCCATTACTCTTAAATCGTCCAATAGCAAAAAGATAGGGTGCATTTACACAAGCATGAACATAACCGGTATAATTATACTCAATAGTATAATTATGTGGACTGGAAACATGTGCATAAGTATACAAGTCACTAAATCAGGACAAGCAAGCAGGAATTTTTCAAAAATGCCAGTGTTCAGGCCCCAGGACTGGACTAATTATCCGGGGTCTGGGAGGTGAAAGACTTCCATTGTACCAGTTCAAAAATTCATCACGTTGATGCTGGAGTCCTGTTTGCGTTCTGTTAAAATGTGATGCTGAAACATTATACCATTGGCAGGTGTTATTATTTCTTGTGATTCTGAGCAATTCACAAAGAGTCCATGAGGCCCCCAATCAACAAAGTCTTGTTGGCGTGAACAGAAACTTTTCTAAACCTTCCTCTACAGGTGGACCAGTCCATCCATCCCTAGCACAGATGATTTTTCCTTTCAGGATACGTTGTCATAAAGAGGCTCAGAAGGCATCTGTTGCAATTTCTGTTTTAGTGCTATGACTGGTCAGGGGGTATGGAGCAAGGTCTGTCCATCTTCTGACTCCTTTGAGTGGGACTCACTGCTTGGTTCCATCATCTAAAATGACAAGATAATATCCCTTGCCTAGGAACTTAAGTGTTCCTGGCCACCATTGATTAAGACATTTAACCCAAACAGCAATTTGTTCAGGCATATGCGAGGGTGAATCAGAAAAATTTCGCTCTGTTCATGTTTCCTGACTGTGTAGAGACAAATTAAAATAATTGATTGAGGCAAATTAAAATAATTGATTGTTAGAAGGGCTATAGGCAAAATGGCTTTAGGTCCATAGGGACCCCTTAGTTTATGGGCCCCATTTGTCATGGTAAGCCTATGTACACTATGGAAATTGGTGAAGGCCTTTAAAAACAGTTTTTTAGTTTTTATTTTTTGGAGAACTAGTGGTTACTAATTTAGTGTTATACCAGTGAGTTAGACAGAGTTGTTTGAGTCCTGGCCATATCAAGTTGAATGACTCTCTATAGAATGTGTAAAAATAATAACTAGCCCATAGGATTATTTCATCAAGTAATGTATGTAAATTGTCTGACACATTGCATATTCTTAAATCTTAGCTTTGTGATTATTATACTTATTAAAGCTTCTTAATTCCTTTGCCAAAGTTAGTTTCTGCTGCCTGATAATTACTCTCCACTGCTTTAGTCAAAGAATACAAAGGGAACTGGCTGAATATGGTCATCCCTTCATTTTAAGGTGCATAGGATAAGAGCTGCTATTTATAATGACTGCTAATATCCATTGATTGGTCTTCTTTGCTTTGCACCTTGGATACACCTAGGGTCATGAAAAACTAATCTATAGAAGAAAAGTAAGAAACAGCAGAGGAGCCTTGGTATTTTAGTTTAGATATTGAAGCATTTCAAATGAAGTTTTCATTATGTTTGGATGGTATCACCGACTCAATGGACATGAGTTTGAGCAAGCTCAGGGAGATGGTGAAGAAAAGGGAAACCTGGCATGCTGCAGTCCATGGTGTCACAAAGAGTTGGACACTGCTGAGAGACTGAACAACAAAAACAGCATTGAAGCATTTCAAGTAAGGTTTCATTATGTGTCTACCCTTCATTTTACCTCTAACATTTGAAACACAAGTGTAGTAAGATTAGATGTGTTTTTGTACCTATATAGATCTATTAAAAAATAATAATAAAGGCTGAGGTGAGTGTGTATGTATTGAGCAATCTTCCTTTTTCTCTCAAGTTGAATCCTTTCTGAAAAAATCACCTTTAAAACTGGGAGGGGGGTTCAGGATTGGGAACTCATGTTACATCCATGGCAGATTCATGTCAATATATGGCAAAACCAATACAGTATTGTAAAGTAAAAATAAATAAATAAATAAATAATATGCACACATAAAAAATAAAACTGAACATAAAAATCCCTGTGGTTTTGTTCAGGTGTAGTGCTAATTTTCATATTCTGTTATCACAAGGATAGTTAGAGCTCATGGGAACATTTACAATGCAGACTGAAGCTTGGTAGTTTTTTTTTTTTTTTTTAAATTTACCTTGTTATAGTATGAAAATAGGTTCTGTGGTAACCTATGAGTTGTAGGGTGTTGATACTCACATGGGTTTCCAAGGTGGCACTAGTGGTAAAGAACCCGCCTGCCAATGCAGGAGACATGAGACACAGGTTTGATACCTAGTCAGGAAGATCCCCTGGAGGAGGATATGGCAACCCACTACAGTATTCTTACCTGGAAATCTCATGGACAGTGGAGGCTGGAAAGTTACCATTTATAGGGTCACAAAGAGTCGGACACTATTGAAGCCAATTAGCATGCACAATACCTACATAGCTTTCATATATAATCAGTGTCTCGGAAGGATTTAAACCATTTTTTTCGATGACAGAAAAGGTCTCTTTTCCTCCAGTGAGGTGGGTTTAAGAAATCTGTTGGTATAAAAAGTGAGAAGGATGTAATAAATAGCAGGCATTTTGGTTAGAAACCTATGTACATGAGAGCAAGTCTCACTCCAAAGAAATGTGAAATGGCATACAAAAGTACTTCTTTCTTTTCTATTCTCAGAAGATCCATATACTCTCTAGCAGATGGGAGTATCAAACGCATTTCCTTAAACATGGAAATGTAACTGAACTCTAATACATGGCATTTAAATTGAATATAATGCAAATACATCTCAGAAAAAGATTTGATGAGCTACATCAGCCCATCAGCCCATAGCTGTATTATATCAGTTACAGTGATTTACCCTACCCGACAAAGGAAGGTGAAATACCCCAGAAATGTTGCTCTATAATCATGCTGTCAGTGGCAGGATGCTTCTCCCTCTGACACTCAGCCAAAGTGATCAAGCACGAGATTTGATTACCATTGTTTTGGTATGGAAAGCTAAAACATAATTGTCATAAAATCACAAGCATCCCTTGTTTAGTGTTCAATAGCAATCACATTTTCACATTAAAAGCACCAGAATCTATTTTATTATTGACATCACAGTCACAGCAATATAAGAAACTTCAAAATTAAAAAATACCTTTGTAGCCATCTTTTTATTTTTCAGAAAGTGGGAAATTATGTTGTTATAACAATATGCATAAGTAATTTGTGTTTTTTAATTATGATAAACTACTTATAAGAGACATACACAATAACTATGTCTATTAGTTCTCATTTCTTTATACTTTTTGCTGAGACAAATATTTGAGGTGACGATTTTGAGGTATACAGTTTTTTAGTATTCTTTAGTGATATCTTCAATAGAGTTCAATTGTGTGTCCACACTTAAACACATACCATGTAAACAAAAATAGAAAGATACTTATGAAGATTTTTTTTTCATTTTTAAGGCAGCATGTCCCATTATGTTTATAATCATAGTTCCATCTTCCCCTAATGCTCCCTTGTCTAGATTAATGGCATATACATCTTTTCTAAAACTTAAGATAGAAGCTTAGGAAGATATTCTATTCCCAAAATGTTGTTGTTTTTCACATTCAGTCAGTCACATCCTCAATTATACTTCTGAACTGAATCCCAATTTTCCTTTTATATCCCCATATTTAGTTTTTCCAGTTTCTAATCCATCCTACACACCCATGAGAAATCTCCTTCTAAAATAAACATGAAATCTTTTAGCCTCCTACTAAGAAATATCTGATATTTCCACATTTTCTATAAGTTGTAAATTTCTATAAATTGTATATTTCTTGAATTTTGCATTCAAAGTTCTTGTAGACACCTCACAAATCACAGTTAAGCCCACTCCCCAAATATAACTTTGACACAATTGACAACATCCAATTTCCACACCCGCGGTGAAATTTCAGTCTCTGCATTCTTCTTCATCTACTTTATCTCATCCACAAAATGTAATTCAATTTTCTGGATGAAGATATGCTCTTCCACAGAACCATTATTTCCTAATCAAGAGAAATTAACCAATGTCTAAATTTCTATGGCATTGATTTGACAACTCAATGTACAAAACCTGAGATTGTGCACTAATTTATAAATTACCAGAATTGTTTAGATGTTTAAGACATTCTTCTATTACTTCCAGGCTCCCACAAAATGCTTTGCTCATAACATGTACCTAAATAAAAAGAAGAAACAATCAATGAAGAAAGAATGCCTTTTTACATGTCATTTCAATAAAAGTTTCTTTGTGGATGCCTTCAAGAAAGGAATCAAGTTTCAATCTATATAGCAACATTTCTCAGATTTTGGGTTTGGAATTCCCATCTTATAATCACCTGTAAATGCTGATAAAATTGCAGATTGTACCGTCTGCTTCTAAATTTGCCAGTTGACTCTCTCAGAATGCTGCCCAGAAGATATGGTCCCTTTTTGTTCTCAGACACACTTAAGCTAAAGAAGCACTTAGGGTACATTGCATACTTCAGAGATTTATTTTGCATACATAATTAAGATATTAGCAGAGACAATGAAGCATATAGGATATTATCAATAGCCCATTTGACATTTTAATCCACAATTCTTGCACCTGTTCTAATTTGCACATGTGAAATGTGAAGATAAGACTGATGTGTAAATAGGTAACACAGGTAAGGAACTTCCAAAGACATTTTATTAGGCTAATGAGATAAGCATATTAAAATGGCAGAGAAAGCTATAATATAACGACAAAATATTATTAAGCATTTGGATGGAATGGGGAGGGAGGAGGGAGGGGGGTTAGGATGGGGATCACGTGTATACTTGTGGCAGATTCATGTTGATGTATGGCAAAACCAATACAATATTGTAAAGTAATTAACCTCCAATTAAAATAAATTTATATTAAAAATAAATAAATAAATAGCTGATTGACCTTGAGAAAATTACAAAAAACAAAAAAAAAATGTTTAGTATTTTTGCCCATAATTACCCAATGGGTTCAAATATTAGAAAAATGTTCCCTTCAAATTTCACTTAGCGAATGTTTGTTCTCCTGACTGAAAAATGGCTCACAATTATCATTAAATGTATGCATAACTGATCCTTGTTTTTGACTCTTATATCCAAGGTCTACCCGTGCTGCTCTAGAAAGTTCCAGTCCTTGTGGAAACCTCCTTCTGAGTTCTTCTTTCATTCGTTTGGGCTCAAGACTTTCTGAGTTCTTAGATATATCAGAAAACATAGTCAAATGTGGCACCAAGTTCAAGCTGGGACTCTTTAGGGGTATTTATGAAAGTTTCTCTCCAAGGTAATAAGAACAGGTGTAATCAGGAAATTCTCTTAGACCTGGAATTGTGCTGGACTTGGGGAGGAGATGAGCAGACTGGTCATCACCACAGTGATGCTTAAAAGTACAGAACAGGATGCCCCATGGGAGGTAAAAAAAGAGAGCAGTGCTCTCTTTCCCAAGTTTTGAATGTTAAAAAACTCATTACAATACCCAATTTCAATTCAGCTATGTACAAATGCTTAAATGGTTTCAGAAACACTGTGGAATTGCCATCAATATCTGTGAGTATTAGTTCAACCTGAGAAGAAATTTTGAAGTCTTTGACATAAACATAATAATTTTATAATTTTTTAACTCAATGGTTATCTTTTTATGCTTATTTTAACTTTTATTTTCTTTATTTTAACTTTTATTTTCTTTATTTTTTGGCTTTGAAAAATGAAAATATTTTTAATGATTTTTATTATGAGATTAATCTATTCTTGTAATAGTACATTACATATGTTATGGAAAACTTTAAATTTTTTTCTATAATTCTATTACCAAATCTTAACATTTTGGTGAATATTTTTTCAACTCTATCACTATATCTGTATGTACATATTTAATTTTAACAGTTATAAAGACTCAAGGCATAATAATTTATAGACTACCTTTCTAACCTTTCAGTATGTCGGTAACTTATTTCCTGCAAGCATTGATGCATAAATACAGATGTAAAAATAGAGCAACATAAAAATGCCTGTTTAGTATTTCAGATTTTTCAATCCACCATTTTTTAGTTAGTTGTTCCAAACACATATTTGTGCATTTACATGATTACTTAGGATACTCTCAGACAAGGAATCTTGAAAATCAAAGTCAATCTTTATTTTCTCAGTAAAGTTTATCATAAAATTTCCCAAATTGAGGCTACAGGAGATAAGAAGTTGGTAATTAACCACATGTAAGCATATACAGCTAATAGGACAGAGTTCTCATTGTCCAGTCAAATGGTGTCCTTGTGACTTCAGTTTGATTTCAGAAGAAACCTAGGAAGAGATAAGTTTGTGAGTGTGTTAGTGAGTGACCATTTTGAATCAAAGGGAGTGTAAAATAGCAGTCCCCTGTTTGAATATACTTAGTTTTTATAAAACAACACACCTTAAAAGTCTCATCCTATTAACCTCATTTTTGCATTACTTTTATTATTAGCACTGCAAATGCATTCACTAAAGGACTAGTATATGCATCTATATGAGAAATTAAGGAAAAGTGAGGTGTGTCTAATATCCAATAACTTCCTCCCTTGGAGGAAATTCATCCTAGATACCTGCATAACTGCTGTAGGAATCAGCATTAGGATTTCAGAGGATTCCAGAAAACACTAATGCTGAAATTAATCCAAGGTGACTTATGAAAATGAATACTTTTCTACTGTTCTTAGTTGCCAAACTGTACTAGAAACCCATGCCTATTCCAGAGGAAAGTAAAAAAGTTAAGTTGGCTATTTGTAGGGCAGGGGCAACCTCTACATTTTTTGGAGGGCCCCACCCAAATTTCTCCCACCTGCCTTATCCAGTGCTGGGCTTTATGCCCTGAAGTAAGGTGAAGAAAGCTGAGCACCGAAGAATTGATGCTTTTGAACTGTGGTGTTGGAGAAGACTCTTAAGAGACCCTTGGACTGCCAGGAGATCCAACCAGTCCATTCTGAAGGAGACCAACCCTGGGATTTCTTTGGAGGGAATGATGCTGAAGCTGAAACTCCAGTACTTTGGCCACCTCATGTGAAGAGTTTACTCATTGGAAAAGACTCTGGTACTG
Organism: Oryx dammah; assembly: GCF_014754425.2. Lineage (NCBI taxonomy): Eukaryota > Metazoa > Chordata > Mammalia > Artiodactyla > Bovidae > Oryx > Oryx dammah. Next base: position 3,089,859 of record NW_024070202.1, on the reverse strand, counting down.
GGAGGAATTGGGGGCAGGAGGAGAAGGGGACGACCGAGGATAAGATGGCTGGATGGCATCACTGACTCGATGGACGTGAGTCTGAGTGAACTCCCGGAGTTGGTGATGGACAGGGAAGCCTGGCGTGCTGCAATTCATGGGGTCGCAAAGAGTCGGACACGACTGAGCGACTGAACTGAACTAAACTGAAGGTGCCTTGTTGAATGGTTCAGCTCCTCTAGCAACTTGTAGTAGAAATTCCTTGACTTTTTAATATTTGGATCATCTGTGTTCATTACATTCTTCTCTTCTGAAACTAGCAATATAAGAAGCATTCACCATTCTTTACGTGACCTCCTTGAAGCTTCTGTGCACATGTCTCTGTTATTGGACATTTTGAGGTGTGTATGTCGCTGCCAGTATGTCAAGTTTCAGTGCAGTTTTAAAGCCTGTGCTGACAGGGAAGATAACCCATGTTCAAATGAATAATGAAAAACACCAACACAGTACCTGTAAAAGGTTAGCAGAGCGTGCCTAGAGTGGGAGTGTTTTTTTTTTTTTTTCCAGCTCTTTAAATTTATACATGCACATGTGTATGTTCATGCACACAGAGTTAAAGAGAGAACTATGTTTTTAAAATCAGAGGATATGTCTCAATTCTATTTTTGATATGAAGTCTATGGCTTTTGTCAATATATAAGTTAATGTAATATTAATTGTTGTTATGCAGGCACTAAGTGGTATCTGATTCTATGTGGCACTATGGATTGCAGCACACTAGGCTCCTCTGTCCTGCACTACCTCCCTAAATTTGCTCAGATTCTTGTCCACTGAGTCCATGATGCTATCTAATCATCTCTTTTTCTGCCATAGGCTTCTCCTTTTGCCTTCAGTTTTCTGCAACATCAAAATTTTTTCCAGTGAGTCAGCTCCTCGCATCAGATAGCCAAAGTACTGGAGTTTCAACTTTAGCATAAGTTGTTCCAATGAATATTCTGGGTACATTTCCTTTAGGATTGTCTGGTTTGATCTCCTTGCTGTCTGAGGACTCTCAAGAGTGTTCTCAAACACCGCAGTTCAAAGCATCAATTCTTCAGCATTCAGACATTTTATGGTCCAACTCACACATCCACACATGTCTACTGGAAAAACCATAGCTTTGACTAGACAGACCTTTGTCAGAAAAGTGATATCTCTGCTTTTTAATATGCTGTCTAGGTTTTTCATAGTTTTCAAGGAGTAAATATCTTTTAATTTCATAGCTATAGTCACCATCTGAAGTGATTTTGGAGCCCAAGAAGATAAAATCTGTCACTGCTCCCACTTTTTCCCCTTCTATTTGCCATGAAATAATGGGACTGGATGCCATGATTTTTGACTTTTTGACTTGAGTTTCAGGGCAGCTTTTTTACTTTCTTCTTTCATCAGAATCAAGAGTCTCTTTAGTTCCTCTTCACTTTTTATGATTACAGTAGTATCTTGTGCATATCTGAAGTTGTTGATATTTCTTGAGCAATCTTGATTTCAGCTTGTGATTCATCCATTCTGGCATTTCACAGATGTTAAATAAGCAGACTAACAATATGCCTTGTTGTACTCCTTTCCTAATTTTGAACCAGTAATATAATATTTGAGAGAACCATAAATATGTTCAACATTTTTCATCATATGGAAGAATATTAATTTATCAGAAAATATAAATATCTTCTGAAAGGACAATGTTATTTGATCCGTAAACAAAGGGCATACACAATACTAAAAAAAGAGAAACTTTACTTTCCTTAAGAGAAAATTTAAAAAGTAAAATAAAATCAGACACCTTTATATAGTTGGACACTACATCTCATTTTTCTGTTCAAATAATAATGTGAAAAAGTAGCAGAATATAATGTTCTTCCTATTCATGTATTTCAAGGTTAAGTCTAAAAGTAACTTGAAGGGCAGGAAGGTATGAAGATGCTACATCTCAAACATCTATGTCAAATGCTCTGTTAGAGGCAGAGCATTATGGTCGGTGGGGGGTTCTCCATGGGCTGATGGACCCAAAATTCAAGTCCATAGCTGCCCTCCCCAAATTATCCTCTTATCCTAGTAAGATTACATAAATGACTAAAATACAAATTAAAGAAATAGTCTGCTGATGTCATAAGGTGCAACAAATGCTCGGGTGGGGCCCTCCAGAAAATATAGAGGTTGTTTCTGCCCCACTTCACTTTTTCACATGGCAGGAGAATAGCCATGGATTTCTAGAACAGTTGGCAGATGTCAGTCAGTCAGTTCAGTCACACAGCCATGTCCAACTCTTTGCAACCCCATGGACTGCAGCACACCAGGCCTCCCTGTCTGTCACCAATACCCGGAGTTTACTCAAACTCAACTCGATAAAATTGGTAATGTCATCCAACCGTCTCATCCTCTGTCATCCCCTTCTCCTCCTGCCCTCAATCTTTCCCAGCATCAAGGTCTTTTAAAACGAGTCACTTCTTCCCATCAGGTGGCCAAAATATTGGACTTTCAGCTTCGGTATCAGTCCTTCCAATGAATATTTAGGACTGAATCCCTTTACGATTGACTGGTTAGACCTCCACGCAGTCCAATGGACTCTCTAGTTTTCTCCAACACCACAGTGCAAAAGCATTGATTCTTCCACACTCAGCTTTCTTTACAGTACAACACTCACATCCGCACATGACTACTAGAAAAAACAGAGCTTTCACTAGATGGACTATTGTTGGCAAAGTAATGCCTCTGCTTTTTAATATGCTGTCTCGGTTAGTCATAGCTTTTCTTCCAAGGAGCAACTGTCTTAATTTCATGGCTGCAGTTGCCATCTGCAGTGATTTTAGAGACCAAGGAAATAAAATCTGTAACTATTTCCATTGTTTCTCCATCTACTTGCCATGAAGTGATGGGACTGGATGCCACATTCTTAGTTTTGTGAATGCTTAGTTTTAAGCCAACTTTTTCACTCTCCTCTTTCACTTTCATCAAGAGGCTCTTTAGTTCTTCCTCACTTTCTGCCATAAGGGTGGTTATCTGCATATCTGAGGTTGTTGATATTTCTCTCAGCAATCTTCATTCCAGCTTGTGCTTCATCCAGCCCAGCATTTCGCATATAAGTTATAAGTACTCTGTATATAAGTTAAATAAGTAGGGTGACAACATACAGCCTTGACACACTCCTTTCCTGATTTGAAAGCAATCTGTTGTTCCATGTCCAGTACTAACTGTTACTTCTTGACCTGGATACAGATTTCTCAGGAGGCAGTTCTGGTGGTCTGGCATTCCCATCACTTGAAGAATTTCCCACAGTTTGTTGGGATCCACCCAGACAAAGGCTTTGGAGTACTCAATAAAGCAGAAGTAGACATTTTTTTTCTGGATCTGTCTTGCTTTTTCAATGATCCAGGGATGTTGACAATTTGATCTCTGTTTCCTCTGCCTTTTCTATATCAAGCTTGAAATTTTCAGTTCACATACTATTGAAGTCTGACTTGGAGAATTTTGAGCATTACTTTGCTAGCCTGTGAGATGAGTGCAATTGTATGGTAGTTTGAGCATTCTTTGGCCTTGCCTTTCTTTGGGATTGGAATGAAAACTGACCCTTTTCAGTCCTATGGCCACTTCTGTTTTCCAAATTTGCTGGCATATTGAGTGTAGCACTTTCACAGCATCATCTTTTAGGATTTGAAATAGCTCAACTGGCCTTCCATCACCTCCACTAGCTTTGTTCATATTGATGCTTCCTAAGGCCACTTGACTTCACATTCCATGATGTCTGGCTCTAGGTGAGTGATCACTGCTGCTGCTGCTGCTAAGTCGCTTCAGTCGTGTCCGACTCTGTGGGACCCCATAGATGGCAGCCCACCAGGCTCCCCCATCCCTGGGATTCTCCAGGCAAGAACACTGGAATGGGTTACCATTTTCTTCTCCAATGCATGAAAGTGAAAAGTGAAAAGTGAAAGTGAAGTCGCTCAGTCGTGTCCAGTGCTTCACGACCCCATGGACTGCAGCCTACCAGTCTCCTCCATCTGTGGGATTTTCCAGGCAAGAGTACTGGAATGGGGTGCCATTGCTTTCTCCGTGAGTGATCACACTGTCATGATTATCTGGTTGATGAATATCTTTTATGTATAGTTCTTCTGTGTATTTTTGCCATGTCTTCTTAATATTTTCTGCTTCTGTTTGGTCCATACCATTTCTGTCCTTTATTGAGCCCATCGTTGCATGAAATATTCCCTTGGTATGTCTAACTTTCTTGAAGAGCTCTCTAGTCTTTCCCATTCTATTGTCTTCCTCTGCTTCTTTGCATTGCCACTGAGGAAGGCTTTCTTATCTCTCCTTGCTATTGTTTGGAACTCTTCAAATGGGTATATCTTTCTCTTTTTTTTCCTTTGCTTTTTTTTTTCTTTTCTCTGCTATTTCTAAGGCCTACTCAGACAACTATTTTTCCTTTTTGCATTTATTTTTCTTGTGAATGGTCTTGATCACTGCCTCCTGCACAATGTCATGAACCTTCATCCATTGTTCTTCAGGCATTCTGTCTATCAGATCTAATCCCTTGAATCTGTTTGTCACTTCTACTGTACAAATGTAAAGGATTTGATTTAGATCATAGATGAATGGTCTATTGATTTTCCCTTCTTCAATTTAAGTCTGAATTTTGCAATTAGGATTCATTATCTGAGCCACAGTCAGCTCCCAGTCTTGTTTTTGCTGACTGTATAGAGCTTCTCCATCTGTGGCTGCAAAGAATATAACCAATCTGATTTCAGTATTGACCATCTGGTGATGTCCATGTGTGGAGTCTTCCCTTGTGTTCTTGGAAGAGGGTGTTTGCTATGATCAGTGCATTCTCTTGGAAAAACTCTGTTAGCCTTTAAACTGCTTCATTTTGTATTTCAAGTCAAAATTTTTCTGTTACTCCAGGTATTCTTGACTTCTTACTTTTGCATTCTAGTCTCCTATAATGAAAAGGGCATCTTTGGGGGGTATTAGTTCTAGAAGGTCTTCTAGGTCTTCATAGAATAGGACTTCAATTTCAGCTTCTTCAGCATTACTGGTCAGGGCATAGACTTGGATTACTGTGATATTGAATGGCTTGCCTTGGAAAAACAGAGATCATTCTGTCATTTTTGAGATTGCATGCACATACTCCATTTCATAATCTTGTTTACTATGATGGCTACTCCATTTCTTCTAAGGAATTCTTGCCCACAGTTGTAGATATAGTGGTGATCTGTGTGAAATTCCCCCATTCCAGTCCATTTTAGTTCCATGATTCCTAAAATCTTAGTGTTCTCTCTTGCCATCTCCTGTTTGACCACTTCCAATTCACCTTGATTCATGGACCTAACATTCTAGGTTGCTGTGCAATGTTGCTCTTTACAGCATTGGACTTTATTTCCATCACCAGTCACGTTCACAACTGAGGTGTTTTGTTTTTTTTTTTTTTTGCTTTGGCTCCATCTCTTCATTCTTTCCAGAGTTATTTCTCCACTCACATCCTATTAGGACTGGGCACCTACCGACCTGGGGAGTTCATCTTTCAGTGTCCTATCTTTTTGCCTTTTCATAATATTCAAGGTGTTCTTAAGGCAAGAATGCTGAAGTGGTTTGCCATTCCCTCCTCCAGTGGACCATGTTTTGTCAGAAGTCTCCACCATGACCCGTCCATCTTGGGTGGCACTACATGGCATGGCTTACAGTTTATTTGAGTTAGACAGGGCTGTGGTCCATGAGATTAGATTGGTTAGTTTTCTGTGATTATGGTTTCTGTCTGTCTGCCCTGTGAGTAAATTCACTGCAGATGGTGGTTGCAGCCATGAAATAAAAAGATGCTTACTCCTTGGAAGAAAAGTTATGACCAACCTAGACAGCGTATTAAAAAGCAGAGACACTACTTTGCCAACAAAGGTCCATCTAGTCAAAGCTATTATTTTCCAGTAGTCATGTATGGCTGTAAGAGTTGGACTATAAAGAAAACCGAGTGCTAAAGAATTGATGCTGTTGAACTGTGGTATTGGAGAAGCCTCTAGAGAGTCCATTCGAGAGCAAGGAGATCCACTCAGTCCATCCTAAAGGAAATCAGTCCTAAATATTCATTGGAAGGACTGATACTGAAGCTGAAACTACAATACTTGGGCCACCTGATTTGAAGAACTGACTCATTTGAAAAGACCCAGATGCTGGGAAAGATTGAAGGCAGGAGGAGAAGTGGACAACAGAGGATGAGATGGTTGGGTGACATCATCGACTCAAAGGACATGAGATTGAGTAAACTCTGGGAGTTGGTGATGGACAGGGAGGCCTGGTGAGCTGCAGTCCATGGGGCGGCAAAGAGTCAAACACGACTGAGCAACTGAATAAGACTGAACTGAAATGAGAGAGAGAGAAAGAGAGAGAGAGAGAGAGAGAGAGAGAGAGGATTATTGCAATAAAATTAGTTAACACTCATCATCTCTTATAGATACAAAAAAAAAAAAGAAACATTTTTTTCTTATTTTGAGAAGTTTTAAAATCTTCAGTTCAGTTCTCTTCAGTCACTCAGTCATGTCCGACTCTTTGTGATCCCATGAATTGCAGCATGCCAGGCCTCCCTGTCCATCACCAACTCCCAGAGTTCACTCAAACTCACATCCATCGAGTCAGTGATGCCATCCAGCCATCTCATCCTCTGTTGTCCCCTTCTCCTGTGCCCCCAATCCCTCCCAGCATCTTAGCAACTTTTAAATACATGATAGAACAATGTTATCTATAGTCAGCCTGGTGTATCTCTGGCAGTTATTTATCTTTTGATCACCTTCATCCAATTTCTTCAGCCTGAACACCTACTTCTGTCAACTATCAATGTGTTTCTGCTTTGTTTGTTTATTTCACTTTTTAAAATATCAGATATAAATGAGGTTGTACAATATCTGTCTTTCTCTGACTTATTGCACTCAGCATAATGCCCTCTATATTCATCTATATTTCTGTAAATGTCAGAATTCCCTTCACTCTGTCTGTATAATATACCATTGTATGCATTTATACCACATTTACACATTTACTTTATCCATTTATATGCTGATGGGCAAAAGTTATTTCTACTTATGGTAAATATGGTAAATCATGCTGCAATAAAATGAGTTACAAATATATTTTCAAAATAGTGATATTATTTCTTTCAGATAAATACACAGACATGAAACTGTTGGATCATATGTCAATTCTATTTTTAATTTTTTGAGGAATATCTATACTATTTTTCTATAGCACTTGCACAAATTGACATCCTCACCTGTTGTTACCCAAGTTGCCTTTTCTCCACATCCTGAACATCATTTGCTATTTCTTCTCTTATTGATGATATCTATTCTAACAAGTCTGAGGTGATATATCATTGTGGTTTTAATTTGCATTTCCCTAATGATTAGTGTTTGAGGATCACCTTTGAAATACGTGTATCCAATCTTTGTGAAATTATTTAAATTAGATTATTATTGTTAATGATTATATTGCTTTATATTTATATTTTTCTATTGAGATATATGAATTCTTTATATATTTTGGACATTAATATATATAGGATTTGCTAATATTTTTCCCATTCTGAAGATTCTTTTTATTCTACTGACCATTCCTTTCACTGTGCAGAAAAGTTTTAATTTGATGTAGTATATACACACTTAAATTATCTAAAAGAATACTAAAGAAAATAATCATATTTGCAATAGAATCATAAAAATAAAATATATAGGAATAAATTTAGCTAAGATGGTAAAAGAGCTCTATGTTGAAAAACATTTATTAAAGAAATTCAAGAAGATACAAGTAAATGGAAAGCTATTTCACTTCCATGGATTAGAAGACTTAATATTATTAAAATATTTAATACCCAAGCCATGCATAGATTCAATTCAATCCCTGTTAAGATTCCAATGATATTTTTAAAAGAAGTAGTAAAAACCATCCTAAGATTATATGAAACAACAAATAAACCCACATTGTCAGAGCAATCCTGAGAAAGAGCAAAGGTTTGTAAGATGGACAGAAGAAAGCACTGAAGCTGGCCTGAGTATTGCCTTTCTTTCTTCATAAGCATTCTGACCTGTCCCTTCATCTCCCAAGTCAGTCAGTCAAGAACCAAGATTCTAACAATTTGCTTGATTTCTGCTCTGTTTCCACACTCCCTTTCCCCACTTAAAAAACAAACAAACAAACAAACAAACAAACAACTCCATGTGGTATGCATCTCAGAAATTGTTGTATAGAAGAAGCCTGAACCTGCTGCCCATCCAGCGCAATTCTAAATACTAATTGTTGCTAAGAGACAAATCTGAGTCTGGCTGTCAGCTTGGTAATAATGGTCTCCTGCCAGGAGAAGAGGAACATTAACCAGGACATATTTAGGACAGCTGTCTTCACACCTATTTCCCTGGGTTTAGCTCCAGGTACTTCCCCATTCTTCTTTATTAAGAGGTGATAAGGGGAGAATTATTTATTTCCCAGTTTCACATATAATTTGGTTATGTTGTTTCTATTGATTCCCATGGACTGTCCTCAGATTCCATTAATAAGTTCACTAGATGCTCAACCTTCCTTTTCCAGAAAACTATGTTTCTTTCAGTTCCCCCTCTATTGACAAAAGTGTCAAGATCTGTGAAGAGCCAAAAAATTTATGATATTTTCAAGCTAACAAATTAACTGCCACGGTTTCATTGGTGCTGTTAGAAGAAACATGAGTTCTGTATTAGAGACAAATACTTTTATTACTGCAATGGTGACAGGCAGAACACTGACTTTTTTGTTTCTCTCTTTTTTATGTTTTTTTTTTTCCATCCCCCACTCCCACAGTGACATAAAGAACAGCAAGTGACATCTTCATCTACAGTAGATAATATTATGGGAGAACAACTGGAATTATTTATAATGTGTAAACATGTCTACCCTTCAACTGGTAGGAAGATATCAACTTCATTATATTAGACATTAAGCATGCTTATCCTTTGTTCTGAGGAACATACTATTAGTATCTTCTAAATTTCTCCACTTTATATTCTTGGGGAAAAAAAAAAGTGTAGATCAAAAGACAACCAGTGCTTTGAGAAAACTAGAAATTTATTTCCCAATTGTATGCAATCATTTTCTTCTTTCTGTTTTGTTGAGATAATTTGTGTTGGACATCAAAGTATAATCATACATAAGGAGAAAACTATGGCAATTTTTAGGTTAAAAATATCTGCTTTTTCAGGTTATTTTTCTGTATTCTGAAGGACAGCATTTTTCCAATTGTTCAAGTGCAAAGTTTTTGATGATGTCAAAGAAGCAATTAGTCATGAAAGAAACATGCATGAAGAAGTTGGGGCAGTTGAATCATAACTTGCTGGATGTGAACACTTTCTAAGAACATTAAAATGAAGTGTCAAATATATTATTGATTCACAGATGAGCCCATGGAACATCATACCCTAGATTAACATCTGGAACTATTACTTTTTAAAAGTTATTCTAAATATAGTAAGTTATTGCTATTAACTCAAATTAGATTGAATAATGTTAGGATTTTATGTATAATTCCCATGGCAACCACCATTTTATAGAATATATACTAAAGGAAATGAGAAGAGAATCAAACATCACTACAAAAAAAAATCAACCACAGAAAAGGCAGGTGGTGGAAGTGAGGGACAAAATTATTAAAAGGCATACAAAATAATGTCATAATGACACAAGTAAGTTGTTGTTTATCAGTAAACATTCAAATGTAAGTGGATTAAACTGTCCAATAAAAAGGCAGATATTTTAAAAAATGTTGATAAAAACATGATCTAAATATATGCTGTCTATAAGAGACTGAGTTTAGATAAGAAGAAATGAATAGGTTGAAAACATAAGATTAAAAAATATATATTGAGTAAGTAGTAACCAGAAGAAAACATAAATAGTTATACTGATCATAGACAAAATCGACTAATTTTAACCCTACAAGTTACATTTTGAAGTTTTAATCTCTTTATCTATAGAATGAAAAATTCGCATTGTTTTAAACTAGGAAGTTCATTATAGGTGAGAACTTGTAACATCAGCAATAGGAAACTAATTTTAAAAATGCATGCAAGTCTGCAGTTATCTCAAAAAAACAGAATATATAAAAATTCATCCTGCAAACCAACCAAGTTCTATTTCATGAAAAGATCAGCAGGACCAAATATTTTAGAACAAAATTTTAAACAAAACCAGACCATTTTGACAGATTTTTAATTTTCATTATATTCTTCTGCATTATTTTAGGATGTGTCAAAATATGGGTATTTTTATATGAAATAATTATTATAATGTTGATACAAAAATCATGCAAGTGTTGGAAAGGAAGACAAAACATAATAAAGCATAAATCAACGTTCATAATAGTTTCAAAATACTAAGAAAGAGAAAGAGAGAGAAGGAGAAAAAATAGAACCAGTTATGATTGAGTGAAATTCTTACAAGGTGAAATGCATGCTTCAATATTAAGAAATCTGTTATTTTAATACAATGATAATGATAATACCTAAAGATGCCCAATGTTCAGTTCAGTTCAGTCATGTGCAACTCTTTGCATCCTCATGGAATGCAGCAAGCCAGGCTTCCCTGTCCATCACCAACCCCCAGAGTTTACTCAAACTCATGTCCATTGGGTCAGTGATGTCATCCAACCATCTCACCCTCTGTCGTCTCCTTCTCCCATCTTCAATCTTTCCCAGCCTCAGGGTCTTTTCAAGTGAGTCAGTTCTTCGAATCAGGTGGCCAAAGTATTGGAGTTTCAGCTTCAACATCAGTCCTTCCCATGAATATTCAAGACTGATTTCCTTTAGGATGGACTTGTTGGATCTCCTTGCTCTCCAATGGACTGTCTAGAGTCTTCTCCAACACCATAGTTTAAAAGCATCAGTTCTATGGGTCATCGCAGTGCACCAGCCCCAAGCATCCAGTATCATGCATCGAACCTGGAGTGGCAATTCATTTCATATATGATATTATACATGTTTCAATGTCATTCTCCCAAATCATCACACCCTCTCCTTCTCCCACACAGTCCTAAAGACTGTTCTATGTATGGCAAAACCAATACAATATTGTAAAGTAATTAACCTCCAATTAAAATAAATAAATTTATATTTTAAAAAGTAAAAGTTAAAAAAAAGCAAAAAAAAAATCATCAATTCTTCTGCTTTCAGCTTTCTTTATAGATCAACTCTCATATCCATACATGACTACTGGAAAAACAATAGCTTTTATCAGATGGATCTGTCTAGGTTGGTCATAGTTTTTCTTCCAAGGAGCAAGTGTCTTTTAATTTCATGGCTGTAGTCACCATCTACGGTGGTTTTGGAGTCCCAAAAATAAAGTGTCACTGTTTCCATTGTTTCCCCATCTATTTGCCATGAAGTGATGTGAAATGATGGGACCAGATGCCTTGATCTTCGTTTTCTGAATGTGTGAGTTTTAAGCCAATTTTTTCACATTCCTCTTTCACTTTCATCAAGAGGCTGTTTAGTTCTTCAGTTTCTCCCATAAGGGTGGTTTCATCTGTATATCTGAGGTTATTGATATTTCTCCAGGCAACCTTGGTTTCATCCAGCCCAGAGTTTTTCATGATGTATTCTCCATATAAGTTAAATAAGCCAGGTGACAATATACAGCCTTGATGTAGTCCTTTCTCAATTTGGAACTAGTCTGTTGTTCCATGTCCAGTTCTACCTGTTGCTTCTTGACCTGCAAAGCACAAAGGTTGGTGACAAAATTAAATTTCCCTGATTTAAATAAAAACAATAAATGCGATAGTCATATGGTGTGCACATTGTTAAAGACAAATGATTATGCCCTTAAGATAATAAAATATATTTTTTAACTCAAAGCAGCCAGCTGCTTTGTAGGAGCAGTTTGTGAGAGTCAGAAAGAAATGGAACATTCATGTTGACCATTGCTTTTGAATGTTCATAGGAAGCTTTAAACAGTCAAACTAGAAAAATGAAGCATATTTGTGTATGAAAATTGGAGAAGATATGAGATTTCTTAACTTAAAGATAAATTCAATTAAAGGCTAAAAACAATGAAAGAGTACACAATTAAAATACTTAAATATAGTTTTCTCAATAATAAAAAGCAAACAAATACAAATGATAATTCAAGAAAATGTTTGTAAAAAACTACTGAAGATTGTAAGTTAAATTGAAAGGCATGAATTTGCATAGAAATTCCTTCTATAAAGAAGATGAATTTATAAATTCAATATAATCTTAATGCAGATAACAAAGGTATTTTAAATTGGGAACTAGAAGACCCAATCCTAAAATATACATGGAAATATAAGCAGAAAGGAACATAGAGTTGTGAAAAAGATCAATAACTGGAACTAATCCTACTATCTATCAAGACATGTAAGTAAGTTTAAACTATTCAAAGAGTGTAGTACCCATGTACAAAAAGACAGAAAAACTAGCCAGATACAACAGAAACTCAAGAATTATACATGACTACAGACAGGAATTTATGGTATGAAAATTGTGCATACAAAATCATGATTCAATACTTGATATAAAGACAACTGGATAGCTATTTGTAAATTAAAGCAATGTTAGATTTATATATCATCATGATTCAAAATAACATTTTGACTAGATGAGCATATTAAATATAAAATATGAAACCATCAAATTGAGGAATAGAATAAAAACTTTAGTCTCTTGAAATGTGCTAAAGTTTTGTACTATGACACAAAATTTCAGAAGCTGTCAACAAAAATGATGATCCATTGAATTAGAAAATATAAAAAAATAAAATAATGAAACAACAAAACCCACAAACATTCTATGTGTTAAAGAAACGTTAACAATATGAAGATAAAATGACAAACCTGGGGGAAAATATGTCTAAATGTATCACCAAGGGCTGATCCCTTTTCAATGTGCTAAGTGTTTCAGGGAACCATTAGGAAGACAAACATCCCAAAAGAAAAACAATCAAATCAAAACAGCTCAAAGGAGAGAAATATTTATGATATTAAATATGATATGATACTGATCTTACTATAAAATGAGAGAGACAGATGCTTGTCATGCTCACTCATGGATATAAAGTGAAGGGTAAAATTGAAGTGTATTGGTAAGCTGGTCAATAAATTTTCTCATGCTTTGCTTGTGGATATAAAATTTGGCATAATACTTATACGTGTTTTTGGTGAGGTGAAAGTCACACAGTCGTGTCCAACTCTTTGCAACCCCAAAGACTATACAGTCTGTGGAAGTGTCCAAGCTAGAATACTGGAGTGGGTAACCTTTCCCTTCTCCAGGGAATCTTCCCAACCCAGGGTTTGAACGCAGGTCTCCTGCATTATAGGCAGATTCTTTACCAGCTGACCCACAAGGGAAGCCCAAGAATACTGGAGTGAGTCAAAAGTAAACAATAGGTTAATTTAATCTTTACCTTAATAATTCAATATTGAGGAATTCCTTTTGTAGAACTATATTAACACAAGGAAAATGACATTTTGTACAAACCCATTCCTCTGAAGTTTATTCTAATGCAAAAATTGGAAAAATATATCTATCAAGAATTGATAGGTTAAAAAAAATGGTTCAGCTTCACAGAAGAATAGGAGAATAGGAAAGTTAAAATAGGTTATGGAAACTCTCCTGCAATGTGTGTGTGTATACCATGTTATAAATAAAATACAGTAAACATGAAATTAAGAAAGGAAAAGAGTTGAGCTTATTCCCATAAATCAAATTAATAACAGCTTCAACTAACGTTCTGCAGTCTGAAATAGAGAAAATAAACAAATATGATTCCAAGTTTTTCATTTTTCTTCTTGAGCTACTGAAAAATAAAAAAGGAGATATTATTTGAAGAGTTGAAAAAGATTGAGAGAGGAGAGACGGAGCATGCTAAAGCTGGGTGTCCAATAGGCATTCTTGGGAAAATATATGAAGTCTAGAGTTAGTGAAATATGGTTTGAAAACATACTTTGGTAAGTCCTTAGCAAATAAAGGGCATCTTAAACCTCTGAAACTGTGTGACTTCCCTGAGGGAGTGAATTCTATAGAGAAATGCAGAGTTCTGAGTTGTGAGTCATGGATTTCTATTGACTGTGAGTTTGAGGAAATGGGCAGGAAACCAACAAAAATGAGCAAGACACAGCTAGTGCTATAGAAAAAAGACAAGCTTTGTAGGAGTTTTGTAAAAAACATATTACAAAAAGGTGAAAACAATATGATTGAAGCTCATACAGAAGTCACTGGGGAAATTATCACAAGAGATTTTGAAACTGTGCAACTCAGATTGGGACTTGAAGCCAGGGTCTTTTAACTGAAATCATACACCTGGTCTGAGGACTTAATGAAGCTTGGGTACTTGATGTCTCCTTGCAGAAATAATTCATGGAGAGACAAAGTGATAGGTAAGAGGTAAATTTATTTAGAAAGAAACACACTCCACAGATGGAGTGTGCAATATCTCAGAAGGTGAGAACAACTCCCAAATAGTTCAGTTCAGTTCAGTTGCTCAGTCATGTCTGACTCTGTGACCCCATGGATTGCAGCACCCAGGCTTCCCTATCCATCACCGACTCCCAGAGCTTGCTCAAACTTGTGTCCACTGAGTCAGTGATGCCATCCAGCTATCTCATCCTCTGTCCTCCTCTTCTCCCCCTGCTTTCAATCTTTCCCAGCATCAGGGTCTTTTCAAATGAGCCAGTTCCTCTCATCAGGTGGCCAAAGTAATGGAGCTTCAGCTTCCGCATTAGTCCTTCCAATGAATATTCAGGAGTGATTTCCTTTAGGATTGACTTGTTTGATTGGTTTGAACTCTGATGTTTAGACTCTGAGCTGTCATGGTGCTGGTAGACATGCTATTTAGCTTATACTGGGGACAGGAGGAGAAGGGATGACAGAGGATGAGATGGCTGGATGGCATCACTGACTTGATGGACATGAGTCTGAGTGAACTGCGGGAGTTGTATATATGTAATGGCTGAATTCCTACACTGTTCACTGAAATTGTCACAACATTGTTAATTGGCTATACCAAACAGAAAGTAAAAAGTTTAAAAAAAAAATGTAAAACTAAAAAATCACTTAGGACCAGTGGAAAATATGTGAAAAATTCTGATAATTGGTTAAAACATATCAATTATCTAATCACACTTCAGTAGGTTCTTGTTGTTTATTTATTTTAAATACAGCAGTGTGTGCATGTACATTTCAAACCCCTGAAGTATCTTTTCCCAACATTCCCTACCCTCAGCAACCATAATATTTTTCCTAACCCTGTTAGTCTGTTTCAGTTTTTAAGTCCACTTTGATCATTTCTTCTTAGATTCCACATATAAGGGATGTCATGTGATATATCTCCTTCTCTGGCTTAACTCAGTATGACATGTCTAGGTCCATCCATGTTGCTACAAATAGCATTATTTCATTATTTTAAAGATGGAGTAATATTCCATTATATATATGTACCACATATTCTTTATCCATGCCTCTGTCAATCAACATTTAGGTTGCTAGCATGTCTTAGGTACTGTAAAGAGTGGTAAAATGAACATTCAGATACATTATCCTCTTGGATCATATTTTTATCCAGACATATGACCAGAAGTGGGATTTCAGGGTTACAGGGCAGTTCTACTTTTAGTTGCTTAAGGAACTTCATAGTGTTCTCCATAGTGGCTGTACCAATTTACATTCCCACAAACACTATAGGGGGGCCCCCTCTCTCAATACCCTCTCTAGCATTTATTGTTTATTGATTTTTTGATGATAGTTATTTTGATTGGTGTGAGATGATATCTCATTGAAGATTTGATTTTAATTTTTCTAATAATTAGTGATGTTGAAGTTCTTTCCTTGTGTCTCTTGACCTTCTGTATGTCTTCTTTGGAGAAATGTCTGTTTAAGTCTTCTCTCCATTTGTTGATTGGATTGTTTATTTTAATGCTGTTATGCATCATGGGTTGTTTGTAAGTATTGGAGACTAATCCTTTGTTGGTCACATCATTTTCAAATATTTTCTCCCAATCTGTATGCTGAATTTTCATTTTGCTTACTACTTCCTTTGCTGGGCAAAAGTGATTGAGTTTAAATAAGTCCCATTTGTTTATTTTTGTTTTTATTTCCATTATTCTGGGAGATGGATCAAAAAAAGATATTGCTTTGATTTTTGTCAGTGTTCTGCCTATGCTTTCCTCTAGCAGTTTTAGAGCGTCTGATCTCACATTTATGTCTTTAATTTATTTTCAGCTTATTTTGTCTTTTGTGTTACAGAATGATCTAATTTTATTTTTATATATTAATTATCTATATTAAAATTTGTTAATTGTTAGATTATGTTAATAACATAACCTAATTTCAGAAACGTGTATGCAGGTCAGGAAACAACAGAGAGAATTGGACATGGAGCAGCAGACTGATTCCACTTTGTGGAAGGAATACACCAAGGCTGTATATTGTCACCCTGCTTATTTAACTTATATGTAGAGTACATCAAGAGAAATGCTAGGCTGGATGAAACACAAGCTGCAATCAAGTTTGGGAACGCATGTACACCTGTGGTGGATTCATGTCAATCTATGCCAAAACCAATACAGAATTGTAAAGTAAAAATTAAAAATAAATAAATAAATAAATTTTAAAAAAAGATTGCCAAGAGAAATATTAAAAACCTCAGATATGCAGATGACACCACCCTTATGGCAGAAAGTGAAGAAAAACTAAAGAGCCTCTTGATGAAAGTGGAAAAGGAGAGTGAAAAAGTTGACTGAAAGCTCAACATTCAGAAAACTAAGATCATGGCATCTGGTTCCATCACTTCATAGCAAATGGATGAGGAAATAGTGGAAACAGTGGCTGACTTTATTTTTTGGGGGGCTTCAAAATCACTGCAGATAGTGATTGCAGCCATGAAATTATTATTATTATTATTATTATGTTTTGATTTGCCAAGTTTAATGAGGCACTTTTAAGACGTGATTCATTGGACTCATCTCTCAATTACATTGTCTCCATAATATTTAACACAAATCTGATTTATGATTCAAGATGAGTTTAAAAATACTTGATAAAATAAACAGAACTGAATTAATAATGACAAATCTGAATACATGTACATATTTCAGTTTTACAACTGCATTTAGTCTATGTTTTATCCACATCGAGGATACACCACCTTTCCTTCCCGACAAGTTGTTTGAAATGTATGTTTTGGTGTCAGTTGACGATAACCATATTGACACATAAATTCAATAGTATCCTCTGTTTTAGAGTAAAGTTTTTCATCACTTTTCCATCTTAACTGTATGTGATGGTTTTTCCTTGTTTCTTCTGAAATTACACGTGCCTCTAAGCATTTTGGTGGTTCTGACCACTCTCCATTCCGACATACTATGCTTCTGTTTCCCCAAAGTTCGTAGTAGAGCTGACACCGGTACTCAACACTCATTCCTGCAGGAGCAGCCATGAAATTAAAAGGTGCTTGCTCCTTGGAAGGAAAGTTATGACCAACCTAGACAGCATTTTAAAGAGCAGAGACATGACTTTGTCAACAAAGGTCCATCTAGTCAAGGCTATGGTTTTTCCAGTAGTCATGTATGGATGTGAGAGTTGGACTATAAAGAAAGCTGACCGCTGAAGAATTGATGCTTTTGAACTGTGGTGTTGGAGAAGACTTTTGAGAGTCCCCTGGAGAGCAAGGAGATCCAACCTGTCCATCCTAAAGGAGATCAGTGTTGGATGTTCATTGGAAGGACTGATATTGAAGCTGAAACTCAATATTTTGGCTACCTGGTGTGAAGAGATGACTCATTTGAAAAGATCCAGATGCTGGGAAAGATTGAAGGCAGGAGGAGAAGGGGACAACAGAGGATGAGGTGGTTGGATGGCATCACCGACTCAACGGACATGAATTTGGTAAATTCCAGAAGTTGTTGATGGACAAGGAGCCCTGGCATGCTTCAGTTCATGGGGTCACAAAGAGTCAGACACAACTGAAATACTGAACTGAACTGAACTTAATTTCCTAACACTATTTATTGAAGACACTTTTTTCAGCATTGTGTAGTCTTGCCTCCTTTGTCATAGCTTAATTGACCATATGTCCTTGGGTTTATCTCTGGGATTTTTATCCTGTTCTATTCATCTATATTTCTATTTTTTTTAAGTACCATATTGTTTCAATAACTATAGCTTGGAAGTATGGTTTGAAGACAAGTAACCTGATTCCTCCAGCTCTGTGTTGCTTTCTCTAGATTGCTTTGGGTTTGGGGGGTCTTTTATATCTCCATAAAAATTTTAATATTTATTCTTCTAGTTTTGGGGAAAATGTCATTGGTAATTTGACAAGGATTGTATTGAATTGTAGATTGCCTTGGATTGTATAGTCATTTTGACAGATAATATAGACAGTATAGTTGACATAGATTCTTCAAAACTACAAGCATGACATATATTTCCATCTGTTTGTGTCTTCTTGCATTTCTTTCTTCAGCGTCTTATAGTTTTCAGAGTACAGGACTTTAGTCTCCTTAGGTAGGTTTATTCCTAGGTATTGTATTATTTTTGATATGATGGTAAATTGATTTGTGTTTTTTATTTCTTTATTTTATTTTATTTTGTTGTTGTTGTTAGTGTGTAGAAATTCAACACATTTCCGTGTATAAATTTTGTACCCTGGAACTTTACCAAACTGATTGATAGCTTTCTGATAGTATTGTTAGGATATTCAGATACCAAACAGTAGTAGCTTTCTGATAGTATTGTTAGGATATTCAGAGCATAATATCATGCCATCTGCAAACAGTGACATATAACTTATCTTCCAATTTGGATTTCCTTTACTTCTTTTTCTTTTTTTATTGCCATGCTAGGATTACCAAAACTATGTTGAATAAAAGTGGTGAGACTGGGCATCTTTGTCTTGTTCCTTTTCTTAGAGAAAATGTTTTCATAGATTCACCATTGAATACAATGTTAACTGTGGGTTTGTCATATTTGGCCTTTATTATTTTGAGGTAGGTTCTTTCTTTGCCCACTTTCTGGAGAATTTTTATCGTAAACAAGTGTTAAATTTTGTCTAAAGCTTTTTCTGCATCTATGCATCTATTAAGATGATCATATGGTTTTTATTCTTCAATTTGTTGATATGATGTATGATTTGTTTAATGCATTGTTGGATTCAGATTTTTTTTTTTTTTTTTGAGGACTTTTGCCTCTATGTTCATCACTGATATTAGCCTGTAATTTTCTTTTTTTTTTTTTTTTTGGTCTTTCTTGTTTGTTTGTTTGCTTGCTTTTTGGGATCTTTGTCTGGTTTTGGTGTCAGGGTGATAATGGCTTCATAAAATGAGTTTAGAAGTTTTTTTTTTTTTTCCTCTTCAAGTTTTTGGAAGTTTGAACAGGTGTTAACTCTTCTCTAAATGATGGATAGGATTAACCTATGACCTGGATTTTTGTTTGTTGCAATTTTTTAAACCACAGGTTCAATTTCAATGGTTGTGATTGATCTGTTAATATTTTAAATTTCTTTCAGTTTCAGTCTTGTAAGACTCAACCTTTGTAAGCATTTATCCATTTCTTTCAGGGTATCCATCCTGTTGGCATGTAACTGCTTTTAATAGTCTCTTATGATCCTTTGTATTTCTGAGAAGTAAGATGTAACTTCTCCTTTTTCATTTCTAGATTTCTTTGTCTGAGTTTTTTCCCATTTTTTTTTAATAATCCTAGTTAAAGTTTTATCAACTTTGTTTATCTTTTCAAAGAACCAGGTTTTAACTTCATTGATCTGTGCAATTGTTTTCTTTATTTTATTTATTTCTGCTCTGATCTTTATGATTTATTTCCTTTTACTAACTTTAGGTTTTGTCTGTTCTTCTTTCTCTAGTTGTGAGGGTTAGGTTTTTTATTTGAGATTTTTTGGTTTCCTGAAGTAAGACTATATTGCTATGAACTTCCCTCTTAGAATCATTTTGCTGCATAACAAAGGGTTTGGACCATTGTGCTTTTATTTTCATTTGTCTCTAGTTACTTTTATATATAAATATGTTATTTGACAGATTTATTCCTATATTTCCATATTGAGTTTATCTTACAGTGTAATAAAATACTTTTTTTCAGATTTTATTTTATTTTTTTTTTTTACTTTACAATATTGTATTGGTTTTGCCATACATCAACATGAATCCACCACAGGTGTACACATGTTCCCAATCCTGAACCCCCTTCCCACCTCCCTCCCCATACCATCTCTCTGGGTCATCCCAGTGCATCAGCCTCAAGCATCCTGTATCCTGCATCAAACCGGATTTCCTCTTTTTTTCTTCAGTGACTCATTGATTGTTTAGAAGCACATTGTTTGGCCACCATATACTTGTGTTTTTATAGTTATTTTTGTAGATTGTTTCCAATCTCATAGCGTTGTGATCACAGAAAGATACTTGATATGATTTCAATTTTCTTAAATTTCCACAAGGCTCACCTTGTGGCCTTCAAAATGTGGTCAATTAAGGATAATGTTTTTTGTTCACTTGAGAAAAATGTCTAGGCTGCTGTTTTGGATAGAATGCTTGATAAATATCAATTAAGTCCATTTAATCTATCCAGAAAAGGCAATGGCAACCCATTCCAGTACTCTTGCCTGAAAAATTCCATGGGTGGAGGGGCCTGGTATGTAGGCTGCAGTCCATGGGGTCACTCAGAGTCGAGCTCGACTGAGCAACTTCACTTTTACTTGTCACTTTCATGCATTGGAGAAGGAAATGACAACCCACTCCAGTGTTCTTGCCTGGAGAATCCCAGGGATGGGGGAGCCTGGTGGACTGTCATCTATGGGGTTGCACAGAGTCGGACATGACTGAGGCGACTTAGCAGCAGCAGCAGCAGCAGTCTAATGTATCATTAATTTTATATCTTCTTGGATTTATTTTTTGCTCATTATGTTGTCCTTCTTTGTCTCTTATAACAATCTTTGTTTTAAAGCCTATATTTTCTGATATGATTATTGCTACTACTCCAGCTTTCATTGGATTTCCATTTGTGTGGATACCTTCTCTCAGCCCCTTACTTTCAGTCTGTAAGTGTCCCTGGGTCTGAGGTGGGTCTCTTGTAGACAGCATATATTTGGGTCTCCTTTCATGTCCACCTAACCAGTCTATGTCTTTTTGCTGATGCATTTAATTGATTTAAATTTAAAGTAAGTACAGATATGTATGATCCAAGTACCATTTCCTTAATTGTTTTGCATTTATTTTTGTATATCTTCTCCTTCTCTGTATTTTCTGCCTAGAAAAGTTCCTTTAGCATTTCTTATAGAGCTGGTTTGGTGGTGTTGAATTCTCTTAATTTTGTTTATCTGTAAAACTTTCGATTTCTCCATTAAATCTGAATGAGAGTCTTGCTGGCTAGAATATTCTTGGTTGTAGTTGTTCCCTTTCATAACTTTAAATATACTGTGCAACTCCCTTCTGTATTACAGAGTTTCCACTGAGAAATCAGCTGGAAAACTTAAGGGAATCCCCTTGTAGGTAATTTGTCACTTTACCCTTCTTTATTTAATATTTTATCTTTGTCCTTAATTTCGTCAGCATCTCTCGGTGTGTTGCTTTGTTTCTTGGTGTGTTTTTGGGTTTATTCTGCCTGTGTCTCTCTGCACTGCTTGGACTTGGTTGATTACTTATTTTCCCATGTTAGAGAGGTTTTCAGCTGTTATTTCCTCAAATACTTTCTCTCTTTTTTCCTTATGGGAATGCCTATAATGTGAATGTTGATATGTTTGGTATTCCACAAGTCTCTTAGTCTGTCTCCATATATTTTCATTCTTTCTTATATATTCTTTTTTGCCACAGTGTTTTCCATCATTCTGTCTTCCAGGTCACTCATCCGTTCTTCTGCTCAGTTTTTCTGCTATTGACTCCTTCCAGTGTATTTTTTTCATCTCTGTTTTCTTGTTCTTTAGTTCTAGGACGTTGGTAAATATTTCTTGCATTTTCTGTATTCTTTTTCTGAGATCCTGGATCATCTTCACTACCATTTTTTCTGAATTCTTTCTCTGGAAGATTGCCTATCTCCATTTTGTTTAGTTGTTTTTCTGGAGTCTTATCTTATTTCTTCCTCTATGACATAATCTTTTGTATTCTCATTTTGCTTAAATTTCTGTGATTGTGGTTCTCATTCTGGAGGCTGTGGGATTGTAGTTCTTGCTTCTTATGTTTGCCCTCTGTTGGATGAGGCTATCTAAGGAACTTGTGCAAGCCTCCTCATGTGAAAGACTAGCAGTGGGAGAAACTGGGTCTTTCGCTGATAGACAAGGGTGTGCTCAGTACAATTTTATTCAATAGTACCCCACACACACTGCCAAGTGTGTCTGTGCTCCTTCTCTATTAGTTGTTTGGCCTGTGGTGACCCAGCCTTTGACCCTACAAGTTCTCTAATAGGGCTAATTGCATCCTCCATTAGGGACCACACTAATGGACACTTCCAGCACTGCTGCTCCCAATATTCTTGTCCCTGCAGTGAGCCACTACTGCCCTAGAACTTTGCAGGACGCTCAAACACTAGCAGGTAGATCTGGTTCTATCTCCTGTGGTGTCACTGCTCCTTTCCTCTGCATCTTTGTGTGCACAAGATTTTGTGTGTGCCCTCTAAGAGTGGCATTTCTGTTTCTCACAGTCTGTGGAAGTCATGCAATCAAATCCCCATGACCTTCAAAATCAGGTTCCCTGGGGATCCTTAGTCCCCCAGCCTGGGGAGCCTGTCATAGGACTTAAAACCTTTATAACAGTAGCAGAACTTCTTTTGTTTCTCTGTTCTTCAGTTTGTGAGTCACCCACCTGGCAGGAATGGGATTAATTTTATCACAATTGCATCCCTCTTACTATCTCACTGTGACTCTTTTGTCTTTAGGCATGCGGTATCTTTTTCCATTTTGGTAAGTTCTAGCATCCTCATCTGTGGTTGTTCAATAATTAGTTGTACTAATGGTCCTTTTGCAGGAGGAGATGAGCTCACATCCTTCTACTCTGTCATTTTGAACCAATCTAACATAGTTACTTATTTTAAATAAAATAAACACACATCAATATAATTTTGTTTCAATTAATGGTCCACCATTCTTGTTTAGCTTTTAAACTCTAAAAAGATAAAATATTTTAAAGTTATATTTACTTGGCCTATTAATTTAAAAAAGAAAAAAAAACAACTCTTAATGTGCTGTGTTTGGTTCCTTTTTCCATGTTGCAGATGCTCAACAGTAGACGGAGTTGTATAATGCTTAAGAAGCTATCTCTCTTCCTCTCCATTTCTGTATTCTTTGCCCATTTATCCCTCTGTGTTGAATATTTTACCTTGTTGATTATTTCTTAATCTTTCAACAAGAACTCTATTCTCCAACCAAACAGATAATTAACTAAAAATTATATCTCAACTACCATATTTCACAGAACACAAATGTGAACCTTCTGGGCCTTTTCAATACAATTCTCACCATGATGTTTTTTGAAAATTTTAGGAAAACATTGTTTTCCCTTTTGAATATGTGTTCATGTTGACTCTGGAAAGGCAGACAGAAATATCAGCAGTATAAAACATCACTAATGTAAAATATGATGAAGGGGAAACTGGATTTCAGTTAAATTTTAACCAACTTGTATAAAGACCTTAGGGAAAAAATAAATCTCAAAATGGAAAATAATTTTATCTAAGTTCTACCCTTACTAACTGATTTGTTTGTGTTAATTTTACTTGTTTCTGAAATTAAATGTAAGATTTTCCTAGAATGTCATCTCTAACTGAGGATATTAGCTATTTTCATGAGCCTTGTAGTGTCACAATTGGTTCAAAATTCATCATATAAGGTTTTGGTCTCTCAAAGTAACACAGACAACCCTCATTTTGAAAGTTTGCTTTCTATAACATAGCTCTTATGAAAGACCCACATTAACACTTGTTTTTTCCTAAGAAGAAGAAATCCAAAGAGCATGTTCCTTTTCTGAAAAAGACAGAAAATAGCATTTTTCAGCATTTGAATTGAAGCCCACATGGTCAATAATCTGCCTGCAATACATGAAACCCAGGTTTGATTTCTGTGTCAGGAAGATCCCCTGGAAAAGGTAATGGCAACCCACTCCAGTATTCTTGCCTGGAGAATTCCATGGACAGACGAGCCTGGTTGGCCATAGTCCATGGGGTTGCAAAGAGTAGGACATGACTGAGTGGCTAAGACAACAACTGCACCTGAAGCAGCCAAGCTTCTTCCCTAGGAACAACACACAGAGTCTCAATATTGAACAAACATGGCTTTGGACTGTGTTAGCATCTCTACTTTACATCAATTTATTTTGTGTATTCATTAGCAAAATATGTCCTAAAGTAATTGCTTCTTCATTTTACATCATTTGGGCTCATGAAAACCTAGGAACACCCCCACTTTCTGATAGGAAGGGAAATCTATATGTTGAGTATTTTAGTTTTCAGAATATCAAAGAATTTGAAACAGTATTTGAATTTAATAATACTTAAAAATAACCAGTGATTATGATTTAAGCAAATGTGATTTGAGGTTTGTTTTTCTATTTTGTTTATTTCAGTTTAGTTTCTATACCAATGAATATATTCCAAATTTGTCCACTGTTTTCATTCTCAAATATCTCAAGTATTTTTAAAACTATAAAATAGCTTTAGGAACATTTAGTTTATTGAGATAATGCTCATCTTTACTCTGCATATTGTTTTGACTATGTTACATACTATATGTGTCATTTAGTAGTCAAGTTATGAATAAAAGAGCTGTCTCCAAGAAGATGAGGATTTTTATAAGTTATTTTACTTTTTCTTCACATTTTCAGAGTGCCCACAAACTTGCCATATATTTTTTTGCCATTCTAACAATAGTTTACTTGCTTATCACAGACCCAATAATTATTTGGAATTGCTTCCTGTTTTCCTGTATTATTATAGCAACACATTTTTTTCAACTTGAAAGTGTTTCCTTTTAATTGAAATGTAGTTGGCTTATACTGTTATGTTAGTTCCAAGTATACAACATTATGATTCAGATATATTGGAGAAGGGAACAGCAATCCCCTCCAATATTTTTACCTGGTAAATACCATGGGCAAGGGACCTGATGAGCTGCAGTCCATGAAATCACAAAGAACTGGACACAGCTGAGCAACTGAGCATGCAAAGCATGTATGCATATATGTGTATGTGTGTGTGTGGGTGTGTGTGTGTGTATTTTTTCAGATATTTTCCCTTGTAGATCATTATAATATACTGAGTATAGTTCTCTGTGCTATACAGTAGGTCCTTATTGGTCACCTATTTTATATTTAACAGTGTGTATATGCCTCCTGAGAAACCTATATGCAGGTCAGGAAGCAATGGTTAGATCTGGACGTGGAACAACAGACTGGTTGAAAATAGGAAAAGGAGTAGGTCAAGGCTGTATTTTGTCACCCTGTTTTTTTAACTTATATACAGAGTACATCATGAGAAACGTTGGAATGAAAGAAGCACAAGCTGGAATCAAGATTGCTGGGAGAAATATTAATAACCTCAGATATGCAGATGACAACACCTTTATGGCAGAAAGTGAAGAGGAACTAAAGAGCTTCTTGATGAAAGTGAAAGAAGAGAGTGAAAAAGTTGGCTGAAAGGTCAACATTCAGAAAACGAAGATCATGGCATCTGGTCCCATCACTTCATAGCAAATAGATGAGCAACAATGGAAACAGTGTCAGACTTTATTTTGGGGGTTCCAAAATTTCTGCAGATCGTGATTGCAGTCATGAAATTAAAAGATGCTTACTCCTTGGAAGAAAAGTTATGACCAACCTAGATAGCATATTAAAAAGCAGAGACATGACTTTGCTAACAAAGGTCCATCTAGTCAAGGCTATGGTTTTTCCTGTGGTCATGTATGGATGTGAGAATTGGACTATACAGAAAGCTGAGTGCCGAAGAATTGACACTTTTGAACTGTGGTGTTGGAGAAGACTCTTGACAGTCTCTTGAACTTCAAGGAGATCCAACCTGTCCATTCTAAAAGAGATCAGTCCTGGGTGTTCATTGAAGGGACTGATGCTAAAGCTGAAACTCCAATACTTGGGTCACCTCATGCGAAGAACTGACTCATTGGAAAATACCCTGATGGTGGGAAGGATTGGGGGCAGGAGGAGAAGGGGATGACAGAGGATGAGATGGCTGGATGGCATCCCCAACTCGATGGACATGAATTTAATAAACTCCGGTAGTTGGTGATGGACAAGGAGGCCTGGTGTGCTACAGTGCATGGGGTCGCAAAGAGTCGGAAATGACTGAGTGACTGAACTGAACTGAGTTGAACTGATATGTTATTCCAAACTTCTAGTTTATCCCTCTCCTCTCTCCTTTCTCCTTTAGTAATCATAAGTTGGGTTTCTCTTTGTGTGTGTGTCTGTTCCATAAATTCACTTGTGTCATCTTTTTAGATTCCACATATAAATAATATCATATGATATTTGTCCTTGTCTGGCTTACTATACTTAGTATAACAATTTCTAGGCCTATCCATGTTGCTGCAAATGACATTAGTCTATTCTTTTTTTTTTTTTTACAACTGAGTAATATTTCACCATATATATAGAATACATCTTTTTTATCCAGTCATTTGTCAGGGGACATTTAAGTTGCATCCATGTTGTGGCTACTATAATTAGTACCACAATGAACTCAACTAAAGTTTTACATTGTGCCTTGAGAACATATTCTCGACTTGCATGTCTGCTTATACAAAGAATATAATGCTTCATATAAAAAAAGAGGTCTGACACACACTGCATACATATGACACAAGTAGCAAATATTCTGCTCATGTGACCTGGCAGAAATCTCCTAGATACTTTCTAGATGATAAAATTAAGTGACTTTAACTTAAAGACAAACTAAGAGATAATTTAATCTACTCAGAAGTAACAGTAGTTTCTATGTACATAAAGATGCCCTGTGTCCCCAGTATTTTTTCCAGGGGCATATCCAAAATTTCTGCTCCTCAAAAGACTCATTTTTAGCAAGATGGAAGCAGGGGCATAGGCATGCTTCCCTTCTTGTCTCTCTTTCTTTCTCCTCTTCTTTCTTTTTTTCACCTCTCTAACTGAAAATAAAACTTCATACACTTAGATGAGAAATATTTTTAGCTGATGTATTTAAAATAAGAAACAGAAGACATAAATATATTACAGATATTTGTCCCTCAAATATTTTAGATGATGAAAGATTAATGCTAAGCAATGAGAAGGACCACTCCCTATCTTAGAGCAGAGTACTTTCTGTATTTCCGGAACACCTAACATATAAGGGTTATGTAAATTAACTTGACATTAATCATTTAGGCTATAGTTCAGTTCAGTTAAGTCGCTCAGTCAAGTCCGACTCTTTGTGACCCCATGAACCGCAGCACACCAGGCCTCCCTGTCCAACACCAACTCTCAGAGTCCACCAAAATCCATGTCCATTGACATTGAATTCTTCGTATCCAGCCATCTCATCCTCTGTCATCCCCTTCTCCTCCTGCCTCCAATCCCTCCCAGCATCAGGGTCTTTTCTAATGAGTCAGCTCTTCACTTCAGGTGGCCAAAGTATTGGAGTTTCAGCTTCAACATCAGTCCTTCTAATAAACACCCAGGACTGATCTCCTTTAGAATGGACTGGTTGAATCTCCTTGCAGTTCAAGGGACTGTCAAGAGTCTTCTGCAACACCACAGTTCAAAAGCATCAATTCTTCGGCTCTCAGCTTTCTTTATAGTCCAACTCTCACATCAATACATGACCATAGCCTTGACTAGATGGACTTTTGTTGACAAAATAATGACTCTGCTTTTTAGTATGCTGTCTAGGTTGGTCATAACTTTCATTCCAAAGAGTAGGCGTCTTTTGATTTCATGGCTGCAATCACCATCTGCAGTGATTTTGGAGCCCAGAAAAATAAAGTCAGCTACCATTTCCACTGTTTCCCTATCTAATGAAGTGATGGGACCGGATGCCATGATCCTAGTTTTCTGAATGTCGAGCTTTAAGCCAACTTTTTCACTCTCCTCTTTCACTTTCATCAAGAGGCTCGCTAGTTCCTCTTCACTTTCTGCCATAAGGGTGTTGTCATCTGCATTTCTGAGGTTATTGATATTTCTCCTGGCAATCTTGATTCCAGCCTGTGCTTCTTCCAGCCCAGTGTTTCTCATGATGTACTCTGCATATAAGTTAAATAAGTAGGGTGACAATATACAGCCTTGACATGCTCCTTTTCCTATTTGGAATCAGTCCATTGTTTCATGTCAAGAACTAACTGTTGCTTCCTGACCTACATATATATTTCTCAAGAGGAAGGTCAAGTACTATGGTATTCCACCAGACCTGTGTTTAGGCTACACGACACAGAAAATGGAAACATGGATTTAGTGCTGGCCACATTTTAGTGCCCAGTTCTCTGGCAGAAAAATGAACAAATGAGCTCAAGGATTAATTTTTATTGATAATTTCAAGGAGATTGATTGATGGAACATTAAAAACATATTTTGACAGCTACATAGTCTTGGTATTGTCTGTTATAACCCTTCCACCCTTCTCTGCCTCACAAGTAAATCCTCACGTGTAGAAATTACAAATAAATATAGTTTCCAGAGCTTCAAGTTGTTGAGGGGTCCAAGAAGGTGTTGCTGCCACAGCAGCTTTGGTATCAGTGCAACCAAGGCACAAAAGATCCAAATCCAAGGAGGTTGTCCGCATGTAACAATAAAATTCGTGTAGGTTGTTCTAAAAATGCTTATCTAGACAAATTAGTCTCCACTCTAAAGGATAAGGCTTCTAATCATAAAGAGAAAGAATAGCTAAGAAAGGAAATACCCTAAAAAGAGCCAACAACTATACAGGCTAAAACTTAGAGGCTTCATTTTGAGGCATCAAGATAATATGAGCAATCAGGCTTTATAGTGATGCCTCTGAGCCTCTACAAGGAAGGATATTTTTATGTAGTACATTAATCATGAAAAACATACAGAACTGTTTCCCTAGCATACAGTTTCTTTTCTATTAAGTTTTTGTAATAAATGAAATTTAGGAAATATAATAGAGATTATTCTAAGATTCATATTATCATGTCAGCTCTCCCTTAAGTACATAAGTGAAGTGAAGTGAAGTGACGTGAAATAAAAGACGCTCAGTCGTGGCCAACTCTTTGTGGCCCCATGGACTATATGGTTCATGGAATTCTCCAGGTCCGAGTACTGCAGTGGGTAGCCATTCCCTTTTCCCAAACCAGGGATCAAACCCAGGTCTCCCGCATTGGAGGCAGATTCTTTACCATCTGAGCCACCAGGGAAGCCCTACATAACTTTAAGTTTTTCCATTTTATGTACATCCTTGATTTCTCATATAGCAGGTTCCATAAAATGTATGCTTGTGCTTAGTCACTCAGTCGTGTCTGACTCTTTGCGACCCCATGGACTGCAGCTCACCAAACTCCTCTGGCCATGGAATTCTCCAGGCAAGACTACTGGAGTGGGTTGCCATACCTGCCTACAAAGATCTTCCCAAACGAGGGATTGAACCTAGGTCTCTGGCATTGCAGGCAGATTCTTTACAGTCTGAGACACCAGGATAGCCCATAAAATGTATACTTCTTTTAAAGGCTTTAAAATAATCATTATAGATTTTAAATAAATATACATATGTATTAAATATATATATACATATATATTATGACATTTAATACTTATATACACATATATTTATATAATATGTGGGATTATATTCAATATATTATAAAACATAATGGATATTTATATTGAAAGAATACATATATGCTTTTTCATATATTCATATATTGTATATATCCAATATCTTGTTATAAACCATAACCAAACAGTTTTCAATATATATTCTTTTCCATTATGGTTTATAACAAGATATTGAATATAATCCCTTGTTCTATACTGTATGACCTTGTTGTCTATCTGTCTTACATATAATAGTTTCTATGTGCTAATCCCCAATTCCCACACCATCCCTATGCCACCAGCACATCCCTTTCTCTTGGCAACCAGAAGTCTGTTCTCTACGTCTGTGAATCTAATTCTATTCCATAGATAACTTCATTTGTGTCATAGTTTAAATTCCACATTTAGGTTGTAACATATCAGATTTGTCTGTCTCTTTCTAGTTTACATCACTTAATATGATAATCTCTAGGTCCATCCAAGTTGCTGCAAATGGCATTATTTCATTCTTTGGTATGGTTGAATAATATTCCATTGTATAGATGTACCATACTTCTTTATACATTCCTCTGTTGATGGATATTCATGTTGCTACCATGTCTTTGATATTGTAAATAATGTTGCAATGAACATTGGGGCGTATGTATCTTTTGTAGTTATAGTTTTCTCTCAGGAAAGGAATTGCAGGATGGGAAATAGACAGGGAAACATTGGAAAGAGTGTCAGACTTTATTTTGGGGGGCTCCAAAATCACTGCAAATGATGACTGCAGCCATGAAATTAAAAGACACTTACTCCTTGGAAGAAAAGTTATGACCAACCTAGATAGCATATTCAAAAGCAGAGACATTACTTTGCCAACAAAGATCCATCTAGTCAAGGCTATGGTTTTTCCTGTGGTCATGTATGGATGTGAGAGTTGGACTATAAAGAAAGCTGAGAGCCAAAGAATTGACACTTTTGAACTGTGGTGTTGGAGAACACTCTTGAGAGTCCCTTGGACTGCAAGGAGATCCAATCAGTCCATTCTGAAGGAGATCAGCCCTGGGATTTCTTTGGAATGAATGCTGCTGAAGCTGAAGCTCCAGTACTTTGGCCACCTCATGCGAAGAGTTGACTCATTGGAAAACACTCTGATGCTAGGAGGAATTGGGGGCAGGAGGAGAAGGGATGACAGAGGATGAGTATGCTGGATGGCATCACTGACTCAATGGACGTGAGTCTGAGTGAACTCTGGGAATTGGTGAAGGACAGGGAGGCCTAGCGTGCTGTGATTGATGGGGTCGCAAAGAGTCGGACATGACTGAGTGACTGAACTGAACGGAACTGATGGCAACACTATTTTTAGTTTTTTGAGGAAGATCCATATTGTTTTCCTTAGTAGGTACACCAACTTACATTCTCATCAACAATGTAGAATGATTCCCTTTTCTGAATGCCTATTCCATCATTCGTTACTTGTATACTTTGTAAATATAGCCATTCTGACTGGTTTGGGGTGATGCCTACCATGCTGTATTTTTTTATTTAAATTTACCTGATAATTCGCAGTGCTGAATAACCTTTAATGTGCCTGTTGGCCATCTGTATCTTTTGGAGAAATGTCTATTTAGATCTTCTGCCCAATTTTTGATGATTTTATTATTATTATATGAGCTTTATTTCATTTATTGTTTCCTTTGCTGTACAAAAGCTTATAAATTTGATTAGGTCCCATTTGTTTATTTTTGCTTTTATTTCTATTACGTTGTGAGACTGAAGAAAACATTGTGATGATTTACGCCAGCTAATGTATTGCCTATGTTCTCTTCTAAGAGTTTTGTAGTGCTATGTCTTACATTTATTCTTTAAGTCATGGCATTCAATTTTAAGTACAGATTTTGTGGTCAAATAATTTTACTCAAATATTTTGTAGAGAAACTTGAACCCAAACTGTTCCCTGATTTCATGGTTAACAATTCAGCCCTAAGTCAAAACAAAGCAAAATATAATTAAATGTATTTCTACATTCCATTCTACAAGTTATTAAAATTTAATGATGCCATTTGATTTAATGTTTCCTAGGCAATTCAAGGGGCTTCCTAGGTGACACTAGTGGTAAAAAACCCACCTGTGCTGCAGGAGACTTGAATTTGATCTCTAGATTGAGAAGATCCCCTGAAAGAGGGCATGACAACACACTCCAATATTCTTGCCTTGGAGAATCTCATGGACAGAGGAGCCTGGCAGGCTACAGTCCATAGGGTCAAAAAGGTCATACATGACTGAAGCAAATTACCATGTACATGCAATTTAACAGTTGGATTTCATAGATTTTTAATGATTCATCACTTAATGCAAAACCTCCCATTTTCATCATCACATGAAATTTTGATATGTTTGACACAATCACATGAATCTTAGAAGAATATTACAACTTCAAGATACATTTTTCTTATAAAAAGAATAATTAGTTTGAGCTACAGAACAAAGGTCCATCTAGTCAAGGCTATGTTTTTTCCAGTGGTCATGCATGGATGTGAGAGTTGGACTGTGAAGAAAGCTGAGCCCTGAAGAAGTGATGCTTCTGAAATGTGGTGTTGGAGAAGACTCTTGAGAGTCCCTTGGACTACAAGGAGATCCAACTAGTCCATTCTGAAGGAGATCAGCCCTGGGATTTCTTTGGAAGGAATGTTGCTGAAGCTGAAGCTCCAGTACTTTGGCCACCTCATGTGAAGGGTTGACTCATTGGAAAAGACTCTGATACGGGGAGGGATTGGAGGCAGGAGGAGAAGGGGACGACAGAGGATGAGATGGCTAGATGGCATCACTGACTCAACGGATGTGAGTCTGAGTGAACTCCGGGAGTTGGTGATGGACAGGGAGGCGTAACGTGCTGCAATTCATGGGGTTGCAAAGAGTCGATCATGACTGAGCGACTGAACTGAACTGAACTGAATTGAACTGAGTAAATAACTCTTTATTTAGATAGGGAAGCAACTATCTACAGATAAAAAAAGAGCATGCAATTGATATTTCCCCCTGGCAAACTCACAAGAGATTGACAAGAGCTCAAACTTGTCTTCTGAATGTCACTTGCAATTTTTCTCATAATATGATTGTCTTTTGCAAAGAAAATGCTAAAGAATACTTTTATTGTCAATGAAAATAGATTTTAAAGTCTTTTAAAATATTTTGATTAATCCAATTTGTCTACATGAATAGATTAAATGGTGCAGCCTACTAAAAACATTTTTCTTAGCTCTGGGGCCTAGATCTGAAATATCATTTAGACAGGAACTAATGAAATTATCCTTATCTGAATGCTTGAAGGGAGATAAGGAGGGAAATGTCAATTCTGCTATTACTGTGGGGCAACAAGTCACAGAACTCAACACATAATCAAAGGAAACATTTAAAATAATCTCCGTGGACTAATTAAAAGTTCAATTAAGAAGACTAGAATGGTTTTCACTGATGAACTTTTTATAAAAGACACATTTGAACAGATAAATTTTGCTATAAAAATATAATTAAGCATTACAATTCCAGTATAAGTCCATTTGCCATTGAAGTGCTTTTGACAACATTTTTTATTTCAATGCTACATGCAAAAATCAAATGGATAATGATCTAGAGCCTAGAGTAGGCTCTGAGATTCCTTGGGAGGGAAGCTCTGTGCTGATTTATCCTGCAGAACCATAATCCACCTTATGTTCAGTGTCTGTGCTGTGTTCTGGAAGGG
The DNA here is from genome assembly GCF_014754425.2 of Oryx dammah. Lineage (NCBI taxonomy): Eukaryota > Metazoa > Chordata > Mammalia > Artiodactyla > Bovidae > Oryx > Oryx dammah. The sequence goes on along the minus strand of NW_024070202.1, from coordinate 3,056,398 downwards.
GCTGTCTGGTTTGGGGACATGATGGTTACCCATGGAGCCTCTGACATAACCAAAAAGTATTTTTTAAAAACAATTCCCTCCTGCAGAGGTCTTTTCAAACAGGCAGCATGCTTTGTTATCCACCATTTGATCTGATTTTCATATTGTTTCTAGGAGTTAAAGAGGACAATTGTTGCTGTTCTTTATATCCAAATACAATCACCACCACGTGTGTAAAACAAATGCTGCAGCCCCGGTGATGCCAAAAACTCGGCCTCTGTGCACCTGTGCTGAATTGATTCATAGAGTTATGGATGTTGTAGAGAAGAATACATAAAAATAAAATAAAAATATATTTTATTGCTTTGCTAGGTGAAGGGAGATACAGTGGGCTCATGCCCTGGAAAACTCTCTGTCCCAGCCCACGGTGGGTGGGATTTGGTGAAGAGTTTTATAGCAATGGTTCAAGAGTATGGTTGTTGATAATGGGCAGAGTGTGTGCAGGGCTTGCACTCCTTTAATCTGGCTTCAGACAAACTCCTATGAGTTTCTGGGCTTTAATATATATATAATATTTAATAATATATATATATATAATTGAAGGATAATTGCTTTACACAATTGTGTTGGTTTCTGACAAACATCAACATGAATCAGCCATAGGTATACATATATCCACTCCCTCTTGAACCTCCCTCCCATATCCCTCCTCTCTCACCCTTCTACATTGTTATAGAGCCCTGGGTTTCAGTTCCCTGAGTCATACAGCAAATTGCCTATGGTTATCTATTTTATATGCAGTTATGTGTTTCTATATTGCTCTCTCCATACATCTCATCCTCTCTTTCCTGTCCCCTTGCCCTGTATCCATAAGTATGTTCTCTATCTATGTGTCTCCATTGCTGTCCTGCAAATAATTTCATCAGTACCATCATTCTAAATTCCATATATATGTGTTAGCATTTGATATTCACTCTGTATAGTAGATTCTAGGTTCATCTACCTGATTAGAATTGACTCAAATGCATTTCTTTTATGGCTATGTGAGCGACTGAACTGAACTGAATATTCCACTGTATATATGTACCATGGCTTCTTTATCAATTCATCTGTCGATGGACATCTAGGTTGCTTCCATATTCTAGATATTGTAAACAATGCTGCAATGAACATTGGGTACATGTGTGTTTGTGTGTGTGTGTGTGTTTCAAATTTGATTTCCTCGGGGTTTATGCCTCATAATGGATTTGCTGGGTCATATGATGGATTTATTCCTAGTTTTTTAAGAAATCTCCATACTGCCTTCCACAGTGGCTGTGTCAATTTACATTCCCACTAACAGTGGAAGATGGTTCCATTTTCTCCACATTCTCTCCAGCATTGTTTATAGATTTTTTTATAATGGCCATTCTGAATAATGTGATACCTTATTATAGGTTTGATTTGCATTTCTCTAATAGTAAGCAATGTTGAGCATCTTTTCATGTGCTTGTTAGCCATCTTCATGTCTTCTTTGGAGAAATCTCTAAGTAGTTTCCCATTATTTGATTGTTGTTGTTGTTGTTGTTGTTTAGGCATTGACTTGCTTGAGCTGTTTATATATTTTGGAAATTAATCCTTTATCAGTTGTTTCCATTGCTATAGTTTTCTTCCATTCAAGGGTTGTATTTTCACCCTGTTTATAGCTTCCTTTGCTGAACAAAAACTTTTAAGTTTAATTCGGTCCCACTTCTTTATTTTTGCTTTTATTTCCATTACTCTAGGAGCTGGGTCATAGAGTACTTTGCTGTAATTTATGTCACTGAGTGTTCTTCCTATGTTTTCCTCTAAGAGTTTTTATAGTTTCAGATCTTACATCTAGGTTTTTAATTCATTTTGAGTTTATCTTTGTGTATGGTATTAGGAAGTGCTCTAATTTCATTGTTTTACATATAGATGTCCAGTTTTCTAGTACCTCTTATTGAAGAGGCCGTATTTGCACCATTGTATATCTGTAATTCCTTTGTCAAAAATAAGGTACCCATAGGTGTATGGGTTTATCTCTGCGCTTTTTATATTGTTCCATTGGTCAATATTTCTGTTTTTGTGTCAGTACCATACTGTCTTGATGACAGTAGCTTTGTAGCATTGGCTGAACTCAAGAAGATTGACTCTTCCAGCTCCATTCATCTTTCTCAAGATTACTTTGGCTATTCAAAATCTTTGGTGTTTCCATATGAATTGTGAAATGTTTTGTTCTAGTTCTGTTAAAACCGTGTTTGGTAATCTGACAAGGATCACATTAAATCTGTAGATTGCATATGTTGCATAGTCATTTTCACAATATTGATTCTTCCAATCAAGGAACATGGAATATCTCTACATCTGTTTATGTCATCTTTGATTTATTTCATCAGAAATAAACAGAAACATAATATTCTGTGTACAGTTATTTTGTCGCTTTCAGTTCATTTCAGTTCAGTTCAGTTCAGTCACTCAGTCATGTCCGACTCTTTGAGACACCATAAATCGCAGCACGCCAGGCCTCCCTGTCCATCACTAACTCCCGGAGTTCACTCAGATTCACGTCCATTGAGTCAGTAATGCCATCCAGCTATCTCATCCTCTGTCTTCCCCTTCTCCTCATGCTCCAAATCCCTCCTGGCATCCGAGTCTTTTCCAATGAGTCAACCCTTCGCATGAGGTGGCCAAAGTACTGGAGCTTCAGCCTCAGCATCATTCCTTCCAAAGAAATCCCAGGGCTGATCGCCTTCAGAATGGACTGGTTGGATCTCCTTGTAGTCCAAGGGACTCTCAAGAGTCTTCTCCAACACCACAGTTCAAAAGCATCAATTCTTTGGTGCTCAGCCTTCTTGACATTCCAACTCTCACATCCATACATGATCACAGGAAAAACCATATCCTTGATTAGATGGACCTTAGTCGGCAAAGTAATGTCTCTGCTTTTGAATATGCTATCTAGGTTGGCCATAACTTTTCTTCCAAGGAGTAAACATCTTTTAATTTCATGGCTGCAGTAACCATCTGCAGTGATTTTGGAGCCCCCCAAAATAAAGCTGACACTATTTCCACTGTTTCCCCATCTATTTCCCATGAAGTGACGAGACCAGATGCCATGATCTTCATTTTCTGAATGTTGAGCTTTAAGCCAACATTTTCACTCTCCTCTTTTACTTTCATCAAGAGGCTTTTTAGTTCCTCTTCACTTTCTGCCATAAGGGTGGTGTCATCTGCATATCTGAGGTTATTGATATTTCTCCCGGCAATCTGATTCCAGCTTGTGTTTCTTCCAGTCCAGCGTTTCTCATGATGTACTCTGCATATAATTTAAATAAGCAGGGTGACAATATACAGCCTTGACGTCCTCCTTTTCCTATTTGGAAACAGTCTGTTGTTCCACGTCCAGTTCTAACTGTTGCTTCCTGACCTGCATACAGATTTCTCAAGAGACAGGTCAGGTGGTCTGGTATTCCCATCTCTTACAGAGTTTTCCACAGTTCATTGTGATCCACACAGTCAAAGGCTTTGGCATAGTCAATAAAGCAGAAATATATGTTTTTCTGGAACTCTCTTGCTTTTTCCATGATGCAGTGGATGTTGGCAATTTGATCTCTGGTTCCTCTGCTTTTTCTAAAAGCAGCTTGAACATTAGGAAGTTCACTGTTCGTGTATTGCTGAAGCCTAGCTTGGAAAATTTTGAGAATTACTTTACTAGCTTGTGAGATGAGTGCAATTGTGTGGTAGTTTGAGCATTCTTTGGCATTGCCTTTCCATGTCTCCTTAGGTGGTTTTATTCCTAGATATTTTATTATTTTTTGTTACTCTGGTGAATGGGAGTTTCTGTGTTTTTTATTTGGCCTCAGGTTGTCTCCTGCTGAGCTTCTTGTGATCATCAAACTGTGACCTCCTCTCTGAAATATTTTTTCATTTGGTTGAGGTTTTGGTTCTGTGGGCTAACTCGAAGATATTCTTATCTGTATCCCTTGGTGGGGAACCAGGTTCTGCCCCAAGGCTGCATTTTTTCTCGACTGATTCTCCCTTGTCTCTGCATCCTCTCCCTTCCTTTGTTAGTGACTATTTGAAAGACTTCTGTGTCCAGGAGCTCCATGGAGTCCTGCTTGGCATCACAAGGAGGTTACATGACTTCAAATAAATCACAAAGTCAATCATGTTCACAGAGGATGAGGACCAGGACCCCCAGTGGCTTACATATGTAATGTTCTTTCCACTGCAGGCTCAGTGAGTAGAGCCAAAAGTATAATCGGCTCTTAAAACTTGAGAGCTAATTAGAAAGCATTCCTTATCACCAAATTCAGACTTAAATTGAAGAAAGTAGGGAAAACTGATACACCATTCAGGTATGACCTAAATCAAATCCCTTATGATTATACAGTGGAAGTGAGAAATAGATTTAAGGGCCTAGATCTGATAGATAGAGTGCCTGATGAACTATGAAATGAGGTTCCTGACATTGTATAGGAGACAGGGATCAAGAACATCACCATGGAAAAGAAATGCAAAAAAGCAAAGTGGCTGTCTGGGGAGGCCTTACAAATAGCTGTGAAAAGAAGAGAGGACAAAGCAAAGGAGAAAAGGAAAGATATAAGTTTCTGAATGCAGAGTTCCAAAGAATAGCAAGAAGAGATAAGAAAGCCTTCTTCAGCAATCAATGCAAAGAAATAGAGGAAAACAACAGAATGGGAAAGACTAGAGATCTCTACAAGAAAATGAGAGATACCAAGGGAACATTTCATGCAAAGATGGGCTCGATAAAGGACAGAAATGGTATGGACCTAACAGAAGCAGAAGATATTAAGAGCTGGCAAGAATACACAGAAGAACTGTACAAAAAAGATCTTCACGACCCAGATAATCACGATGGTGTGATCACTCATCTAGAGCCAGACATCCTTGAATGTGAAGTCAAATGGGCCTTAGAAAGCATCACTATGAACAAAGCTAGTGGAGGTAATGACATTCCAGTGGGGCTATTTGAAATCCTGAAAGATGATGCTGTGAAAGTGCTGCACTCAGTATGCCAACAAATTTGGAAAACTTAGCATTGGCCACAGGACTGGAAAAGGTCAGTTTTCATTCCTATCCCAAAGAAAGGCAATGCCAAAGAACGCTCAAACTACTGCACAATGCACTCATCTCACACACTAGTAAAGTAATGTTCAAAATTCTCCAAGCTAGGCCTCAGCAATACGTGAACCGTGAACTTCCTGATGTTCAAGCTGGTTTTAGAAAAGGTAGAGGAACCAGAGATTAAATTGCCAACATCCAGTGCATCATGGAAAAAGCAAGAGAGTTCCAGAAAAACATATTTTTCTGCTTTATTGACTATGCCAAAGCCTTTGACTGTGTGGATCACAATAAACTGAGATGGGAATACCAGACCACCTGACCTGCCTCTTGAGAAATCTGTATGCAGGTCAGGAAGCAACAGTTAGAACTGGACGTGGAACAACAGACTGTTTCCAAATAGGAAAAGGAGGACGTCAAGGCTGTATATTGTCACCCTGCTTATTTAACTTATATGCAGAGTACATCATGAGAAACGCTGGACTGGAAGAAACACAAGCTGGAATCAGATTGCCGGGAGAAATATCAATAACCTCAGATATGCAGATGACACCACCCTTATGGCAGAAAGTGAAGAGGAACTAAAAAGCCTCTTGATGAAAGTGAAAGAGGAGAGTGCAAAAGTTGGCTTATAACTCAACATTCAGAAAACTAAGATCATGGCATCTGGTCTGGTCACTTCATGGGAAATAGATGGGGAAACAGTGGAAACAGTGTCAGACTTTATTTTGGGGGGCTCCAAAATCACTGCAGATGTTGATTGTAGCCATGAAATTAAAAGATGTTTACTCCTTGGAAGAAAAGTTTTGATCAATCTAGATAGCATATTCAAAAGCAGAGACATTATTTTGCCAACAAAGGTCTGTCTACTCAAGGCTACGTTTTTTCCTGTGGTCATGTATGAATGTGAGAGTTGGAATGTCAAGAAGGCTGAGCACCAAAGAATTAATGCTTTTGAACTGTGGTGTTGGAGAAGACTCTTGAGAGTCCCCTGGACTGCAAGGGGATCCAACCAGTCCATTCTGAAGGAGATCAGTCCTGGGATTTCTTTGGAAGGAATGATGCTGAGACTGAAACTCCAGTACTTTGGCCACCTCATGTGACGAGTTGACTCATTGGAAAAGAGTCTGATGCTGGGAGGGATTGGGGGCAGGAGGAAAAGGGGACAACAGAGGATGAGATGGCTGGATAGCATCACTGACTCGACGGACATGAGTCTGAGTGAACTCCAGGAGTTGGTGATGGACAGGGAGGCCTGGCGTGCTGCGTTTCATGGTGTCTCAAAGAGTCAGACACGACTGAGCGACTGAAATGAACTGTTTAGCTGGTGACTAAAATAACGCCTAAATCCACAAAAGGTGTAATATCACCAATGTATCCTTTGCTTTTGAAGAATTTGAAGTTATGCATCTGTACTGAAGGAGTGTTTGGATTTTCATGGAATCAAAATTCCTGCTGAAAGAGATGAGATATCTGTCGAAGTTTGGGCATCTTGAGGTGCACCTTTGTCCCAAAGGCTTTGTAATCTCACCAAAAAAAAAAAAAAATAATAATAATAAAAGAAAGAAAGAAAGAACAACTGAGTAGAAAGAGGAAATTATAACTGTAATAACAGAATTCTAGATACATTTGTCATTTACAAAGCCAGATCACTATCATCACATTTAACTGTCAAAACAAACTAAAAACTACTGTCCTTTTTTTACAGATCAGAATGCTAAGGCTCAGATTAAAATGATTAACTTCTCCAATGTCAGAGAGCTAAAGTGGGGGTGACTAGACTTCAAACCCACGTCCACAGACCTACATGTAGAGTTCTTGCATGTGTTTAAGCTGTTCCCAGAGTGGTAATGTGGGCAATGTGCATGCCCACTCACTCCCGCATTTGAAAATTTCTAATCACAACTTGACTTTCACCACTTTGCAAGAAGGTCGGTTTTACTCTATTTAAAATGGATTAGACAGATTTGTTTTATTTTCTGTTTCCTCTCTCCTATGTTCCCTGCTTTATTCATATTTTCTTTCTTAGATTAATGAGGCCTGACCCCTGAGCTCAACTTGGGAAGGATAAAAGAAACTTAGAGAATGGAAATCAGGAGAAGTTACGGGCCATCCAGAAAGGAAGTCACCAACACATGTATCTATTGGACATTTGAAATATGCTAGTGTGCCTGAAGAACTGAATTTCTTATTTTAATTTAGATTTTAAAATGAATACTCAGTTTGGTTACTGGAAAACTGAAGTGTGTTTGGAACAAATTGGATACATGAATCTACTTTTTTGACTATGAAGTCAATGTAATCTCTACACAGATCAAATATTGAGATGTGAAAAATATGTTAAATATTTTATTATTATATTTTATAAATTGGCAAAATTGTAATAGTTTTTAGATACTGGAATAAATTTGAAAAATATATTGTCAATTACATCTTGTCATTTGCCAAGAGAATTTCCAGTGACTGACCACCAACAAGGACGTTTTCCATCTGCCTCTGTGGAGATTGAAACCTGTGCTGCTGCAGCTGCTGACCTTCAACATCCCCTGAGGGGAATTCTGGCTGGAAAATGAAGCACAGTGTACTCCAGCAAAACTCGTGCAACTGGTCTTTAGATAGATATTTTCAGAAATTGATTTCATGATCCCAGTCCTTGCATCTCTTCATATCTAGAATATTACTAAATCCTTCATGGTGACATCTACTCCTCACATTTTGTAAAGTAGGTGCTAGATTGAATTGAACTCTCACAAAAATCTCATATGTTGCACTTCCCCCACTGTCTCTTTGGAACAGTCTCTCAGAGATATCTGACATTCTGTCTCCCAGGCTGCCGTCCTTGCTGCTGCTGCTGCTGCTGCTAAGTCACTTCAGTCGTGTCCGACTCCGCGCGACCCCATAGACAGCAGCCCACCAGGCTCCCCCATCCCTAGGATTCTCCAGGCATGAACACTGGAGTGTGTTTCCATTTCCTTCTCCAATGCATGAAGGTGAAAAATGAACGTGAAGTCGCTCAGTCATGTCTGACCCTCAGCGACCCCATGGACTGCAGCCTTCCAGGGTCCTCAGTCCATGGGATTTTCCAGGCAAGAGTACTGGAGTAGGATGCCATTGCAAGTTTCAGAGCAAGACATAACAAACTAATTCTCCACAAACGTAAGAACATAACCCTGAGCATTAAAATACCAGCAGCCAAAAGTCACAACATACCCATGAACACTTCAAAACTCATTACTGGACACTTCTCCAGACAGAAGAGATTCAGCTCTCCCCACCAGAACACCGACACTAGCTTCACAAACCAGGAAACCTTGACAAGCCACTCGTCCAACCCCACCCATAAGGAACAACTCCACAATAAAGAGGAAACACAAACTTCCAGCACACAGAAAGGCCAGCCCAAACACAACAATCTAAACAAGATGGAAAGAAAGAAAAGTACTCAGCAGGTAAAGAAACATGATAAATGCCCACAAAACCAAACAAAAGAGAAGGAGATAGGGCTTCTACCTGAAAAAGAATTCAGAATAATAATAGTAAAAATGATCCAAAATCTTGAAAACAAAATGGAGTTACAGATAAATAGTCTGGAGACAAGGATTGAGAAGGTGCAATAAAAATTTAACAAAGATCTAGAAGAAATAAAAAAAAAGGGTCAATCAATAATGTACAATGCAATAACTGAGATCAAAAGCACTCTAGAAGGAACCAACAGTAGAATTACTGAGGCAGAGGATAAGATAAGTGAGTTAGAAGATAGAGTAGAGGAAATAAATGAAGCAGAGAAGGGAAAAGAATAAAAAGAAATGAAGACAACCTCAGAGACCTCTGGGACAATGTTAAATGCCCCAACATTCAAATCATAGGAGTTCCAGAAGAAGAAGATAAAAAGAAAGGACATGAGAAAATACTTGAGGAGATAATAGTTGAAACCTTCCCTAAAATGCAGAAGGAAATAGCCACCCATGTCCAAGAAAACCAGAGGGTTTCAAACAGGATAAACCCAAGGCAAAACACCACAACACACATATTAATCAATTAATGAAGATCAAACACAAAGAGAAAATATTAAAAGCAGCAAGGGAAAAACAACAAATAACACACAAGGAGATTCCCATAAGGATAAAAGATGATCTTTTAATAAAAACTCTTCATGCCAGAAGGGACTGGCAGGACATACTTGAAGTGATGAAAGAGAAAAATGTTCAATCCAGATTACTATACCCAGCAAGGATCTCATTCAAATATGAAGGAGAAATCAAAAGCTTTACAGACAAGCAAAAACTCAGAGAATTCATCACCACTAAAGAAGCTCTCCAACAAATGCTAAAGGATCTTCTCTAGACAGGAAACACAGAAAAGGTGCACAAACTCGAACCCAAAACAACATAGTAAATGGCAATGGGCTCATACTTATCAATAATTACCTTAAATATAAATGGATTGCATGCCCCAACCAAAAGACAAGGACTGGATAAATAGATACAAAAACAAGACCCCTATATATGCCGTTTACAAGAGACCTACTTCAAAACAAGGGACACGACAGACTGAAGGTGAGGGGCTGGAAAAAGATATTTCATGCAAATGGAGACCTAGAGAAAGCAGAAGTAGTAATACACATATCAGATAAAATATACTTTGAAATAAAGGTGGTGAAAAGAGACAAAGGACAGTATATAATGATCAAAGACCAATCCAAAAGAAAATATAACAATTATAAATATATATGCATCCAACATAGTGAAAGTGAAGTTGCTCAGTCATGTCTGACTGTTTGCGACCCCATGGACTGTAGCCTACCAGACTCCTCTGTCCATGGGATTTTCCAGGCAATAGTACTGGAATGGATTGCCATTTCCTTCTCCAGGGGATCTTCCCAACTCAGGGATCGAACCCAGGTCTCCCACATTGTAGACAGACGCTTTACCATCTGAGCCACCCAACATAGGATCACCACAATATGTAAGGAAAATGCTAACAAGGATTGAAAGGGGAAATTAACAGTAATACAATACTAGAAGGATACTTTAATATCCCACTCACACTTATGGATAGATCAACTAAAGACAAAATTAGCAAGGAAACACAAACTTTAAATAATACAATATTTTTTTTTTTTAATTTGCCAAGGCTAGATTTATGGTCCAGGATGTGATCTATTGAAAAGTAAAAAAAAAAAAAAAATCAGAAATGACCCCTTTTGGGAAAAAAAAAAAAAAAAGATACAATAGACAAGTTAGACCTAATTAATATCTACTGGATACTACACCACAAAAAAAAAAAAATAATGTCACCTTTTTATCAAGTGCACATGGAACCTTCTTCAGGAGAGATCACACCCTGGGCCATAAACTTGGCTTTTGTAAACTAAAAAAAAAAAAAACCTGGAATCATCTCAAGCCTATTTTCTTGATCACAGTGCAGTAAGGTTAGATGTCAACTACAGGCAAAAAAAAAAAAAAAAAAAAAACACTATTAAATATATAAACATATGGAGACTAAACAACACGCTTCTGAATATCCAACAAATCATAGAGAAAATCAAAAAAGAGCTCAAAATATGAATATAAATGATTGAAAATGAAAACAAAACAACTGAAAACCTATGATATTCAGTAAAAGCAGTGCTAATGAGAAGGTTAATAGCAATACAAGCTTACCTCAAGAAACAGGAGAAAAATCAAATAAATAACCTAACTCTACACCTAAAGCACCCAGAAAAACAAGAAATGAAGAACCCCAGGATTAGTAAAAGGAAAGAAATCATAAAAATTAGAGCATAAATAAGTGAAAAAGAAACAAAGAAGACCATAGCAAAGATCAACAAAGCTGAAAGCTGTTTCTTTTGGAAGATGAAAAAAAAAAAAAAAAAACAATAGACACACTATTAGTCAGACTCATCAAGAAAAAAAAGGAGAAGAATCAAATCAACAAAATTAGAAATAAAATGGAGAAATCACTATAGACAACACAGAAATACAAACGATCGTAAGAAACATGTATCAGCAAATAAATGCCAATAAAATGGACAACTTGGAGTAAATGGACAAATTCTTAAAAAAGTATAACTTTCTAAAACTGAATCAGGAAAAAAATAAAAAATCTTAACAGACCCAATACAAGCACAGAAATAGAAACTATAATCAGAAATCTTCCAACAAAATAAAGCCCAGGACCAGAAGTCTTTACAGCTGAATTCTACAAAAAATTTAGAGAAGAGCTAATACTTATTCTCCTCAAACTCTTCCAGAAAATTACAGAGGAAAGTAAACTCCCAAACTCATTCTATGAGGCCTAATACCAACCCAGACAAACATGCCACACACACAAAAAGAAAACTACAGGCCAATATCACTGATGAATATAGATGCAAAAATCCTTAACAAAATTCTAGAAAAAAAAAAAAAAAGCCCAACAACATATTAAAAAGTTCATAGATCATGACCAATGGGCTTTATTCCAGGGATGCAAGGATTCTTCAGTATTCACAAATCAATCTATGTGATATACCACATTAACAAATTAAAAGATTAAAACCATATGATTATCTCAATAGATGCAGAGAAAGCCTTTGGCAAAATTCAGCATCCATTTATGATAAAAAGCTTCCAGAAAGCAATCAGAGAAAGAACATACCTCAACATAGTAAAAGCCATATTTGATAAACTCTGAACAAACATTATCCACCACGGTGAAAAATTCAAAGCATTTCACCTAAATTCAGGAAAAATACAAGGGTTGCCACTCTCACCACTACTACTCAACATAGTTTTGGAAGTTTTAGGCATAGCAGTCAAAGAAAAAGGAATAAAAGGAATCCATACTGGAAAAGAAGAAGTAAAACTCTCACTGTTTGCAGATATGATCCTCTATGTAGAAAACCCTAAGGACACCACCAGAAAATTACTAGAACTAATCAATGAATATAGTAGAGTTGGAGGATATAAAATTAATGCACAGAAATCACATTCATTCCTATACACTATCAATGAGAAAACAGAAAGAGAAATTAAGGAAACAATTCCAATCACCATTGCAATGAAAAGAATAAAATACTTAGGAATAAATCTACCTAAAGAAACAGAATACCTATATATAGAAAACTATAAAACACTGATGGAAGAAGTAAAAGATAACACAAATAGATGGAGAAATATACCATGTTCATGGATCTGAAGAATCAATATAGTCAAAATGAGTATATTACCCAAGGCAATCTTTAGATTCAATGCAATCTGCATCAAACTACCAACGATATTTTTCAGAGAACTAGAACCAATAATTTCACAATTTGTATGTAAATACAAATAACCTTGAATAGCCAAAGAAATCTTGAGAAAGAAAGATGGAACTGGAGGAATCAACCTGCTTGTCTTCAGACTATCCTACAAAGCTACAGTCACCAAGACAGTATGGTACTGGCACAAAGACAGAAATATAGATCAATGGAACAAAATAGAAAGCCCAGACTTAAATCCACGCACCTATGGACATATTATTTTTGACAAAGGAGGCAAGAATATACAATGGAGAAAAGAAAATATCTTTATCAAGTGGTACTAGGAAAACTGGTCAACCATTTGTAAAAGAATAAAGTTAGAACACTTTCTAACACTGTACAGAAAAATAAAGTCAAAATTGATTAAAGATCTAAATGTAAGACCAGAAACTATAAAACTCCAAGAGGAAAATATAGGCAAAACACTCTCCAACATAAATCACAGCAGGATCCTCTATGAAAATAAAAGCAAAAATATACAAACAGGACCTAATTAAACTTAAAAGCTTTTGCACAATGAAGGAAACCATAAGCAAGGTAAAAGACAGCCTTCAGAATGGGAGAAAATAATAGCAAACAACACGAATGACAAAGAATTAATCTAAAAAATATACAAGCAGCTCATTCAGCTTAATTCCAGAAAAATAAATGGCCTAATCAAAAAATGGGTCAAAGAACTAAACAGACGTTTCTCCAAAGAAGACATCTAGATGGCTAACAAACACATGAAAAGATGCTCGACATCACTTATTATCAGAGAAATGCAAATCAAAGCCACAATAAGGTACCATCTCACACGGGTCAGAATGGCTGTTATCAAAAAGTTTATAAACAATATATGCTGGAGAAGGTGCAGAGAAAAAAGGCACTGTCTTACTATGGAGAACAGTGTGGAGATTCCTTAAAAAACTGTAAATAGAACTCCCATGACCCATCAAGCCCACTCCTGGGCATACACACCGAGGAAACCAGAATTGAAAGAGACACTTGGACCCCAATGTTCATTGCAGCACTGTTTACAGTAGCCAGGACATGGAAGCAACCTAGATATCCATTGGTAGATTAATGGATAAGAAAGCTGTGATATGCCGGAGTCCAGCCTTGGTGGATCCAAGGGATTCGAAGGGAAGACAGCGTAGGTGAGGAAAACTTATTTATTTAATTATATAAAAGAAATTAAGAAGAAATAGTATAGTAGGAAAATTAGTGGAGAAAAGATATTGAATAACTTCTTTTGTGGGGAAAGCCAATAAAACTTCAGGACAAGAAATTTGCACCATCTACGTTAGGCCACCGGTGCTCGTTTGAATAGCCCCACCTTGGGCTCCCTCTCTCACAGGACTTAAAAGCCAGGGCAAGTAAGTGGACATGGCGAGCCTCCTCGTTCCAGATGGGAATTCAGCCAGAAAATAGAGTAAAAAGGAAACGTGGGGGAAAACAGTCCAGCGACTGGCCCATCCTCTATTGTCTGGCAGGCTTTTTATACCTTTTATTTGTACATAGAGATCAATGGATAATATAAAATTATGCAGCGTCAGTAGCCCTGACTCTTATCGAGACCAGGCTCTCTCTCTGCATACCTAGTTGTATACACAAGCATTAGGTGATTTACATCATCTTCTGGTCAGAGGGCCAATTAACATTTTGCGGCCCCTTTTCTGATAAGGGTTTGACAACCAGAAGACTTATTTGCCCTAACAGTGTTGTTCTTCCCAAAGTCTGGTGCCACTCTCAGAAAGCACTAAAGTTACATTCTTACATACAGTTTATAACAATGAAAAGGAGTACAGTGATTTATAAAGAGAAACATAATTAACTCAAAAGTCTACTGTTGCTAACATCAAAACTACTATATTCCTTTTTCTATATCCCAATTACATTGATTAATATCCTTCAGGAGCCTAAAAGATAAAGAATATGGAGGCCTGGCAGCAGTCATTGAGTCAACAGTGAAAACCCATCACCAATATGATTTTTAGCTCTTTAGAAAAGGCTCTGTATCTTTAAGATGCTTTAAGCTTTGTGCCTCTCATGGTTGGGGGGCTGTAAACAATTCACAAGTTGTAAAAAGTCCGGGGAACCTGTCAGGCAAGTTAGAGAGGGGGTTCAGACTGAGACATTCTTTTTATATGCAGGAGACTGTTAACTGGAGCCCTAAGTTAATTCCTTTTAGAGGCAGAAGAGTGGAAAGCACAGTACAAATAAGGCAGGCAGACTCTGGTTGTTTTGGGGGTAGATGTTCAGGAAAATCCAGTGGGAACCCCTGAGGCCTGACTCACCTTGCCCATCAGGCCTCTCCACATGACCTTGTCATGGGTGGGATCTCCCGAGCTGGCTCCGGCAGTGGTACACATACACAATGAAATATCATTCAGCTATTAAAAAGAATGCATTTGAATCAGTTCTAATGAGGTGGATGAAACAAGCCTATTATACAGAGTGAAGTAAGTCAGAAAGAAAAACACCAATACAGTATTTTAAGGCGTATATATGGAATTTAGAAAGATGGTAATGATGACCCTACATGAGAGATAGCAAAAGAGACACAGATGTAAAGAACAGGCTTTTGGACTTGGTGGGAGAAGGTGAAGGTGGGATGATTTTAGAGAACAGCATTGAAACATGTATATTTTTGTATGTGAAATAGATCACCAATCCAGGTTCAAGGCACGAGACAGGATGCTCAGGGCTGGTGCACTGAGATGACCCTGAGGGATGGGGTGTGGAGGAAGGTGGGAGGGGGGTTCAGGATGGGAAACACGTGTACACCCATGACTGATTCATGTGAATGTTTGGCAAAACCACTACAATATTGTAAAGTAATTAGATCTAATTAAAATTAATTAATTATTTTAAAAAATTAGGGGCAATATGAGTGTGATAATATGAGCCATGACTTTAATTTTGTATAAATTAAATGCATATTTAGAAAGACAAGTTATAGCCAAGTGGAAATCAATTAATTAATTTATTTAGCATTAGAGCCAACACATCTGATGTAAAAGATAAGAGTAAGACTTTAGGCAATTTATAGGCCAAACAGACTTAATATTTATAAATTATTCCCCAATGACATGTCAACTAAAATATCACTTATGAAAAATTAATAGTCTTACAGGATAATAGCATGAGTATTTGTATGTATCACATTATGTAGAAAACATAACAGTATTTATGCTAACCATTGATCTAAAACTAAAGTTTGTATAAGGAAATGAGATCAGGATTGAAACGAGGAAAGAATATAAAAATATTCTATGTATCTGTAATTTTTTATTTCCTTAAAGTCAATTTATCTGAATAAAAAAATGACACAAATTTAACATTTGGTAAAGCTGCTTATTGGCTTCCTGGATATTTATTGAATAATTTTGTGTATTTATAATATTACACATATATACACATAATATATACACATAATAGAACTGTGTGTTCACATACATACATAGACATAGTCCTATATGTGTATATATTAGTGCTGCTGAGCTGCTTCAGTCATGTCCGGCTCTGTGCAACCCCATAGAAGGCAGCCCACCAGGCTCCCCCGTCCCTGGGATTCTCCAGGCAAGAACACTGGAGTGGGTTGCCATTTCCTTCTCCAATGCATGAAAGTGAAAAGTGAAAGTGAAGTCGCTCAGTTGTGTCCAACTCTGAGTGACCCCATGGACTGCAGCCCACTAGGCTCCTCCATCCATGTGATTTTCCAGGCGAGAGTACTGGAGTGGAGTGCCATTTGCACACACACACATGCTTCCCGGTGGCATAGTGGTAAAGAACACACCTGCCAATGCAGGAGATGGTTAAGAGACTCAGATTCGATCACTGGGTTGGAAAGATTCTCTGGGGGAAGGCACACCAACTCACTTTGGTATTCTCACCTCGAGAATCCCATAGACAGAAGAGACTGGCAGGCTACAGTCCACAGGGTCACAAAGAATTGGACACGACTGAAACAAGTTAGCGTGCATGCACACACACACACACACACACACATGGCTCAGGGATTACCTGGTGGTTCACTGATAAAGAATCCGCTTTCCAATGCAGGTGAAGCGTGTTCAACCCCTGGTCTTAGAAGACCCTCTGTAGAAGGAAATGGCAACCCACTCCAGTATTCTTTCCTGGGAAATTTCATTGACAGAGGAGCCTGGCAGGCTACAGTTCATGTGGTCACAGAGTCAGACATGACAGTAAGAAAACAACAACAATAACAACACACATACACTCACACACATATATATATAAAAGACATTTTAATTAAATCAGATTAATGTAAATTTTCTGAGACTAGATAGCTCAATATAGACTCAAAAATTCATGGTTTTGTGAGCAAGTTTATTGAAATAATCTCTAAAGAGTAGTAAAGGTATGTATGAAAAGGAAAGAGACCGTTTGAGACAAAAACATTAACAAAGAAACAAAAAGTCCATTTGCTGTGCTCAGGGAATAACTAGAAGTTTGACAGATTGGAATTTACATATTATGGTTGATACAATTTCTCAAATCAATAAGCAAAAGCCTAAAATGCATGTGCTCACTGAAAGGCTGAGAGCTTCTGAAAACAGTAGCTGTTTTCAGCTCAGAGGAAGACAGCATATTGTATATACATAAATTACTTTTCCTGGTGTTATAATATTTTTCAGATTTATTTTTCTTCTGAACTGTGTGCACTCTGCCTGTACCAACACAGATTTCTTAGAGATATTGTGAATTCATTTCCAGACTACAGCAATAAGGTGAATATTGCAATAAAGGGAGTCACATGAATTTTTTGATTTCCCAGTACATATGAAATTCATGATTACACTATACTATAGTCTACTAAGTGTGTGATAGGTTACATCTGAAATTTAATGTACATACGTTAATTAAAAGCTAGTGGTCATTTCTAAATATTGTTAATCCTCATCTAAGCTTTTGTACGTGGAAAACCTTGATTGTTTTTCATAGCTAACAACTGATCAGGACAGCAGTTGCTGAAGATTGGGGAGTCTATGGCCAATTCTTAAAACAAGAGAAACTGAAGTTTGGCATATTGATTGGCTCTTCCTTTCATGAAGAATTTATCTGTAGAATGCAATGCTGTTTGATAGCACTTTATTCACAAATCACCACCAATCACTTCTCATGCAAATGAATAGTAAAATAATAGAAGGATAAATAAGTAAATAAATAATAAAATAACATAGAACTCACAGGCAGCACTATTACTTAGGATCTCCTGCTCACTGCTAGCTCAGTAAAAAATACCATTCAGTTTCTTGGCACTTGTCTCTCCACATCTTGTGCCCTATGTCCCCAAAAGGAAAAAAAAAAAAAAAAGAATACCATGAAAGTTTTGTTAGGGAAATTTAAAAATTAAAAAAAAAAATGATAATAATAAGTCTTGTTTAGGCTTCAGAGACAAATCAGAGCAGGCCTCTGACCTTGCTTCTAAACTGCCTGGACACTACCCTGATGGAGAATAGACTGTGAGTGACTGCCTACTATGAGTGGAAGACTTGCAGCAACTTAGATAAAATGCCAGAGGAATCTTGAGGTTGTTGAGCCCCTGGAGGCGGCCTGGCCAACTGATCTCCAGGCTTAGCAAGATTCCAAATTTTACAAGACAAAGCAAACAGCATTAATATGAAACCAGTTTGCAATTTGGTCACAGATGGATGATGATGATATCAGTTTCCATCCATCCTTGGGTTATAAGTGGGAACCTCAAACTTCAACCTTTGAAGTCTCACCCACTGACACACTACCTGGGACCTTTTCCCAATGGGACTCCAGATGGGCTGTGACACAGAACTTCCCAGCACTGATTAGGTCTGGATGTTGGTCAAAACCCAATTTGGTGCTTTATTTTTTTAATTTCTCTTTATTTTTCTGCTCTTTTTATTTCTCTTTTCTTTTAATGTTAGTATATTAAAAGTAAGTTAGATAATTATCTAATAAATATTTGTATTATTTATTTATATATAATGAGTGGTTTATTTTGTTAACAAAACCTTTGAACCTGAGAAGAAAGTGAAAACTTTTAGCAAAACAAATTTGTGCATTATGTCTGTGCCAACACAGATGATGACATGATGGTCTGGTCCACCTACAGTTAATTTTATAAATTTTTATATGGCAGGCTTATAAAGTGTGTAGTGTGAGAACCTTGGGAAGCTCTGCAAAACAAATATGTTTAAAAAGAAAGACAAATTATTTAACTTGTTAAATCCTTTAACATCACAACTGCTGTGAGGATCACACTAAGTCCCAGGTACCTAGAAGCCCACAGATCAGAAGTGTAGAGAAGCATGAAACTGGGTGCTATGCTTTCCTCTGAAATGACCCATTATGTAAGAACCCAGTATATTTATGCTATTTGTGAATAATACTCCTGAGGACTATTGTTTATAACATAAATATATGTATATATTTAATATAATAATACATATACTATTAAATTTACATAAATATAGTTCCATGTTTATCAAGCTTGAAGAGTCATACCAATTGTTTTACAAAATGCTTCACATTAATATTTAACATAAATATTTTTATAAATATTTAATAAGATCTAAAGTATAAAAAGCAAAAGTGTCAGCTTTATTTATATTCAATTCTAACTTTAAATATTTATTAGCTAAAATATATATTTACTTTCCTAGATAATAACTAATTGTGAGGGTTAGGGGAAAAATGACTTTGAACATCTATATAAAATATTTCAAGTCTACAAGAGCTATATTTTTGAAGATAAGATGTATCTAGATTTTGTACACTTAAAATATATCTACAGTCTAAATATTTTTTGCCATTAGTTTTAATAGAACACACATTACTTGAACATCTTGATAAAAGTAACGTAATTTGTAAATCGGCTACCATGGAGATAGGAGGAATAAATTACTAGCATAAAAATATTTATGAATTATGTACATATTTATGTTCCTATTTATTTCAATATATTTTGCTCATAAATAGAATACCCAATCATGTGAAGTACATAAATACATAATAAATAACTGGACATAACAGCCTTAGATTTTTTCCAATATTCAGTGACATCAGTATAGATGAACATATTTTTCAATTCGTTATTATATGGGATTTTTTTTGTTATTCCAGTAGGGCAAGATACTCTTTTAGTTAAGGCTTTATTACATTGATTGATAGTTTTAAATATTTTAATAATTTCATATATGGTTATTCCTTGTAGCCTTGTCTTGAACCCTGAAAATATTAGGGGTAAGGCTGCAGAAAGGGTTTTCAGAAGATAAGATCTCAACCACATGCTATAGTTGAATAATTAATAATGGTTAAGAGTCAGCCGTAGGAGAAGGAGCATAAGGCGTGTTTCAAGGTTTAATCTTGAGCAGACAAAATTGTGAATATAGAGCAGAAGCCACACAGATCAGCATCCCTAGTCTGATGTGAAAACAAGGGGTTAGCAGAAGATGAAAATGATGCAGGTAAGCTTGACCTACATGGCTGCTAAGATGTGGGAGTGTCAGCAGAATGACATATTCATATGTGTTTTTGTACCCGTACTCAGCAGATGTTTGCAGAGAGGTAAATCAGTTAACAGAGGTGGAACTTCTCTGGTGGTCCAGTGGTTAAATCTACCTTCCAATGCAGGGGTCATGCATTTGATCCCTGTTCACGGAACTAAGATCCCACATATAGTGAGGCAAGTAAGTCCACACATGGCAACTAGAGAGACCAACAATGAAAGCAGAGAAAGCTCACACACCCAAAGGAAGACCCGGTACAGCCAAATAAATAAATAATGTCTAAAAAAAGAAAACAAAACAAAACAGCGGTTACAACTTGGTAGAAAGTGTAGGATCACGAAAACTGGTTGGAGGGCAAGAGAAGCATTTGAAGGTAAAATAAAATAAACTGAAAATTGATTATTTGAGGGGGTAAGGGAAAGGCAGGTCTTTAATTGCATGGGTGACAGTGAGGGCAGTTTTATCACATGTAGAGTATAGCATTTACAATTTGAACATCTTAAGTTGCATTGTCCTAAGATGGCTTATGAATTTGATTTTCACTCCTAGGAAGCTAGTATATTTTGAAACATTAATGACACAAATTTTCAACATGAATCAAGTTAAAAAATAATCTCTTTAGTGTTGATTTTAGGAAGAGGCCCATAAGTTTTCTATGAGTAACACTATATGTCAGGAGTTAACAGCCTTGATATTTGTGAGAGAGCAGTGAGGAATCTCTCGTTATGAAGGAAGATACTGTTGAAGAGATTTTTTTAACAAACCAATGACTGAAAAAATGAATATTTAACTTTCTTAATTCTAATTAATTTGAATTTAAATAACCATATTTGGCCAGGATCTACCATATTGAATGATGTGAGTTTTGATAACAAAGTCAGTAACCTTTTCAATAATTGCATGCCATGTGACAGGAACCTTGTTAATTTGTTCAGAAAAGTTAATACATCTGCAGTGGTAATTGAAAGCAACAAATAAACTAACGTGGGTTAATTCACTGTCATTTTTTCCAGAACCATTCCTTCTATAGACAAAATAAGTAGGAGTTAAATGTGAATTTGAACTTCCTTGGTGGCTCAGATGGGAAAGAATCCACCTGCAATGCTGCAGACCTGGGTTCCGAAGACCACTCTGGAGGAGGACATGGAAACCTACTCCAGTATTCCTTTTGGGAGAATCCCATGGACAGAAGAGCCTGGATAGCTACAGTCCATGGGTTCACAAAGAGTCAGGCATAACTGAGAGACTAAGAACAGTACAAATGTGAATTTACTAGGAAATATTATTCTTTGTATTTTAAGGTTTTGATTTTGACATCAATTTGTGAACTACCTCTTGTAATGTGATATTAAGCTTTATTTACAACTTTTTAATTTACTCTTTTATTAGGGAAAAGGTGTTCCAGACTTTGATTTAAAATTATGCTTCTCTCCACTGGGCTTCGTATCCTTGGAATACATTTTCTAAGACATCCATAGATTTTTTGTTTTTGTTTTTAACTATAACTGGAAAACAATGTTTGTACTTATCTTGTAAGATTTCTTATTTCAAGCTGACCCTGTAATCAGCCTATTTTGAATATGCAGTTGCATATGTTGCTGTTTGGTATGTGTGCAAGCTAACTCACTTTAGTTGTGTTTTTGTTTGATCCTTTCAATCCTAAGGACTGTAGCCTGCCAGGCTCCTCTGTCAGTGGGATTTTCTAGGCAATAATACTGGAGTGGATTGTCATGGGCTTCTCTAGGGGATCTTCCTGACCCAAGGATGGAACCCTCATCTGTTAAGTCTCCTGCACTGGCAGGCGGGTTCTTTACCACTAGCGTCACCTGGGAAATTCCTGTTGTCCAGCACTCCATAGGAATTTGGGAACTACCTAAGGGTAGGAGAGATTGGAACATGAGGATAATATATGTATCTTTGCAAAGTAGATATATAGTTATAAAACCAAAAGGCTAGCTTTTTCTAAAATGGCTGCTTCTGCACACAAGCAACTCAATGGTACTTAGGGACTAAGGTATTTAAAGAGTCTTCTCAAATATTTCTATTTCATAATTTTAGAGCATCATTCATTTCTAAACAAAGACCCAATTTTTGATTCAGAGACATGGCAAGCTTGGGAATTACTGTTATTATTTACTGGTCATTAAGCTTATATTCTCTGATACATAGCTTACTTTGCCCAGTTGTTAAGATAGTAGTTATGTCTTAAGAATGGAAGAGAAAGGCTTCCCTGTTTGGGTTCCATTCCTAGGCGAGGAAGATCCATCATGCTATGGGGCAACTAAGCCTCTGTGCTGCAAGTACTGAAGCCTGTGCACCTAGAGCCATTGCAACAAGAAAAACCATTGCAATGGGAAGCCCACACACCTCAAGAAAGAGAAGTCCCCACTAGTCTTAACTAGGGAAAGCCTGTGCAGCAAAGAAGACCCAGGGCAGTCGAAACTAAAAGAGAGAGAGAGAGAGAGAGAGAAAGAAAGAATGGAAGAGAAAACTCAAGTTCAGAGACTATAAACGCCTGAGATGGATATTTATTTATTTATTTTAGTTTGTTTCCTTCATCATCTTCACTGCAGCTGGAAGCAATCAGAGTTTCCACAGTCCTGCATTCAAGTCAAATGCATGGTTCAGTTCAGTTCAGTCGCTAAGTCATGTCCAACTCTTTGCAATCCCATGAACTGCAGCATGCCACACCTCCCTGTTCATCATCAACTCCCGAAGTTTACCCAAACTCATGTCCATTGAGTCGATGATGACATCCAACCATTTTATCCTCTGTGTGCCCTTCTCCTCCTGTCTTCAATCTTTCCCAACATCAGGGTCTTTTCAAAGGAGTCAGCGCTTCACATCAAGTGGCCAAAATATTTGAGTTTCAGGTTCAACATCAGTCCTTCCAAAGAACACCCTGAACTGATTTCCTTTAGGATGGACTGGTTGGATCTCCTTGCATTCCAAAGGACTTCAAGAGTCTTCTCCAACACTGCAGTTCAAAAGCATCAATTCTCCTGTGCTCAGCTTTCTTTATAGTCCAACTCTCACATCCATGCACGACTACTGGAAAAACCGTAGCCTTGACTAGACAGACTTTTGTGGACAAATTAATATCTCTCCTTTTTAATATGCTGTCTAGGTTGGTCATATAGAAAACTGGGCAGGTCAAAGCTATGCTTTCTATAAACACTTCTTTTTATGTCTCCTATATCTTATTAAATTGTACCCAGGTCCTCTGTCTTCAAAACTTAATAAATAAAATATTATAGATTTTCATTCTTCATGATCTGTTAGCTGCAATCAGTTTTGGGATAATTATTGCAAATAAAATACAAAGTTGTTAATCGACTAGTTAAATGTAGAAGTATTTAACAGGAGAAATTAGATGCACATAAAATTGTTGGAAATGAGGATGGAATCTTTTGGCTGAGTTCAATGATTGTATTTTGTTCCACTCCAGAAAAGCAATTCCCCACCTATCACATTTGTCAGTTCTCTTATGCAAAGAAGTTGTCCTAAACTTCAACCTGTATCTTGAATCTCTCCCCAATTGTATTCACCACATTGTTCTTGAGAATGCCTTTAGATTTGAAGTTTTAAAGCCTTCTCAAAGTAGAGAAAGTTATTTTGAGAGGAGATTGGAAGCTATCTTTTTATAACCTGATTCTTCATCCAGAAAAATTATTTAAGCCAGGGTTCTAGAATTGAGGGCAGGGACAATGGTAAGCTTTTCTCTGATTAACAGCCACATTCTTGGATTTTAGCATTTTTGTGGTATTTTTTCTAATTTTCTCTTCTAATGTGGACCCATGGGCTCAAGAGCTATAGCAAAGTAATTACCACCCCAGTAGTCCAGTGCATGATGTCCAAGGTAGGGTCATTTCCCTACTGGACCACACTAGGTAGGAAGAAGGGAGCACTCAACTCTGACAGAAAGTGGGGAGCATGTCACTGGGGACAGAATGAGAAACAATGATGTCCCTTCCTCCAAGGAATGAAATGTTATACTTGGCTATTGAGAAGAGAGAACCTCTGTTCCTGGACACAGCTGCCAGGAGTAAGTTTCCTACTCAGTGAGCTAAAAAAGATGAAGTTCACATACCACAGAGTCTCGCCTTTTTAATGCATTTTCATAGATATTCTTGAGTAGATGCTTCTGTTTTCTGTTTGCCCTTAAAGCCATTTCCAGAGGCTTTATTTTATCTAATTTTTTACTCTATATATGTAAATATATATTTTTTATCAAATTATATAAAGAATGGACCAGCAGAACTATTCATGGTGTCCTGTTGGAAATAAATCTCATTCAATGGTTTACTAATATGACAACAACATCACAAGCAACTATGTACATTAAATTAAAAATCCATCATCATGTTTTAACAGATACTACAAAGAAAGTGAGAAAAAAAGATATATGTGTGAAAATATTTGAAAATCATATACTAATAAATGTTTAGTTCCCATAATTTACAATGAGCTCTTACATCTCAAGAGTTTTATACAACCCAAGTAAGAAGTAGACAAATGACTTCAAAAAAATCATTTTTCAAATAATGTAAACAAGTATCCATACATGAAAAATGATCAATATCATCATTTATTAAGAAAATGGAAATCAAAATTATCGAGATACAACTTCAAATATATAGGTAATTTCTAAAAACAAACAAAATAAACAAATGTTGACAATAATATGGAGAAATTGGAATTTTACCCACTGCTACTGGAAATATAAAATCAGAACAGCAGCTGTGAAAACCAGTTTGTGTTTCCTCAAAAAGTTACACAATGAATACCATGTGATCCTGCCCTTCTGGAACTTTATATGAACCCCTCCCCCCAAATTAGGTACAGGTATTAAAACAAAAACTTGCACCTGAATAATTTTAGTAGCATTATTCATTTAGCCAAAGAGCAGAAGCAACCAAATGTCCATCAACTTATGACTAGGTCAACAACATGGATAATAATCAAATAAAAATATTGATTAGCCATAAAAGTAAATGATGTATTCATGATATACCATGCGTGAATCTTAGGCTAAGTGAAAAATTTCAGATACAGAAAGGCACTTTTCTTTTATAATATTTACATGAAATGCCAAGAGCAGGCCATTAATAGAAACAGAAAGCAAATTAGTTTTTGTCAGGGAAAGGGGATGGAGATTGACTGATTAATGGATATGAGGTGATGAAGTTGCACTGAAAATAGATGGTGATGATGGTTGAAAAACATTTTGACTACACTAAATGAATAATACATTTTAAAATAGTTAAGACTGTGTACTTTATGTTTGTGAATTTTACCTCAAGAAAAAAGAAATGAACAGAACCATGACCCCAAGCTTACTAGGTGAATCCAAGGTGTGTTACAGATGTATATGTGAAAAACAATATGATTAATATATAAAATATAATTAGAAGAATACCATTAAGACATTAGGATAATTAAACATTTATTATACAGGAAAAAACAATCAGTAATTTAAAAGGATGACATAGGAAAGATTGTCTCCTCTCCATTAAGTACATTAAGTTCAAAATCAAATCACAATATAAAAAATGAAATTTACGAAGCTCAAAAGAAAATATGACATGAACAGCAACTTGGAAAATAAGATTTTAAACTGTCCAATCAAATCATGAAGATAACTCAATATTCCTAGTCATTATGAAAACTGTGAATTTTAATCGAAATAAAATAATGTGGATCACAACAAACTGTGGAAAATCCTGAAAGAGATGGGAATACCAGACCACCTGACCTGCCTCTTGAGAAATCTGTATGCATGTCAGGAAGCAACAGTTAGAACTGGACATGGAACAACAGACTGGTTTCAAATAGAAAAAGGAGTACATCAAGGCTGTATATTTTCACCCTGCTTATTTAACTTCTATGCAGAGTACATCATGAGAAACGCTGGGCTGGAAGGAACACAAGCTGGAATCAAGATTGCCAGGAGAAATATCAATAACCTCAGATATGCAGATGACACCACCCTTATGGCAGAAAGTAAAGGGGGAACTAAAAAGCCTCTTGATGAAAGTGAAAGTGGAGAGTGAAAAAGTTAGCTTAAAGCTCAACATTCAGAAAATGAAGATCATGGCATCCGGTCCCATCACTTCATGGGAAATAGATGGGGAAACAGTGGAAACAGTGTCAGACTTTATTTTTTTTGGTCTCCAAAATCACTGCAGATGGTGACTGCAGCCATGAAATTAAAAGACGCTTATTCCTTGGAAGAAAAGTTATGACCAACCTAGAGCGCATATTGAAAAGCAAAGACATTACTTTGCCAACAAAGGTCCGTCTAGTCAAGGCTATGGTTTTTTCCTGTGGTCATTTATGGATGTGAGAATTGGACTGTGAAGAAGGCTGAGCACCAAAGAACTGATGCTTTTGAACTGTGGTGTTGGAGAAGACTCTTGAGAGTCCCTTGGACTGCAAGGAGATCCAACCAGTCCATTCTGAAGCAGATCAGCCCTGGGTGTTCTTTGGAAGGAATGATGCTAAAGCTGAAACTCCAGTACTTTGGCTACCTCATGTGAAGAGTTGACTCTTTGGAAAATACTCTGGTGCTGGGAGGGATTGGCTTCAGGAGGAGAAGGGGACGGCACAGGATGAGATGGCTGGATGGCATCACTGATTCGATGGACGTGAGTCTGAGTGAACTCCAGGAGTTGGTGATGGACAGGGAGGCCTGGCGTGCTGTGGTTCATGGTGTCACAAAGAGTCGGACACGACTGAGTGACTGAACTGAACTGAGCTGAACAGTTCAAGCAGAAATTCCACCTCCTAGAGTACTGGACATAAAAACAAAATTAAACAAGTGGGACCTGATTAAACTTAAAAGGAAGCTATAAGTGAAGTGTGAAGATAATGCTCAGAATGGGAGAAAATAATAGCAAATGAAACAATTGACAAAGAATTAATTTCCAAAATATACCATCTCCTCATACAACTCTATACCAGAAAAACAAACAACCCAATAAAAAGTGGGGAAAATACCTAAACAGACATTTTTCCAAAGAAGATATACAGATAAGTAACAAACAAATTAAGAGATGCTCAACATCACTCATTATTAAAGAAATGCAAATAAATAAGATATCACCTCACACCAGTCAGAATGGCCATCATCAAAAAGTCTACAAACAATAAATGCTGGAGATGGTGTGGAGAAAGCAACACTCTTGCACTGTTGGTGTAAATATAAATTGATAGAGCCACTATGGAAGACAGTATGGAGTTTCCTTTAAAAACTAGGAATAAAACCACCATATGACCCAGCAATCTCACTCCTAGGCATATACCCTGAGGAATCAAAAATTGAAAAAAAAAAAAAAAAGACAGGTATTCCGTTGTTCATTTCAGCACTATTTGCAATAGCAAAAACCTAGATGTCCATCAGCAAAGGAATGGATAAAGAAATTGTGGTACATATACCCAATGGAATATTACTCAGCCATAAAATGAACACATTTGTGTCAGTTCTAATGAGGTGGATGAACCTAGAGCCTATTATACAGAGTGAAGTAAGTCAAAGAGAGAAAGATAAATATCATATACTAAAGCATATATACAGAATCTAGAAAAATGTTACTGAAGAATTTATTCACAGGGCAACAATGGAGAAACAGACATAGAGAATAGACTTATGGACATGGGGAGAGGGGAGGAGAGGGTGAGATGTATGAAAGGAGTAACATGGAAACTTACATTACCATATGTAAAATAGATAGGCAAGGGTAATGTGCTGTATGGCTCAGGAAACTCAATGTAAAATAGATAGGCAAGGGTAATGTGCTGTATGGCTCAGGAAACTCAAACAGGGGCTCTGTATCAACCTAGAGGGGTGGGATGGGGAAGGAGATGAGAGGGAGGTTCAAAAGGAGTGGGATATTTGTATACCTATGGCTGACACATGTTGAGATTTGACAGAAAACAGAAATTCTGTAAAGCAATTATACTTCACTTAAAAAACAAATTAATTAAAAAACAACTGACACCTTTTTTCCTGGATTGTGAAGAATGGAGAAGCTGTTTCATCCCTAATTTTGCAGCTTGCAGAATAATTTCAAATTTTTGACCTTATTTTCATACCTTCCAGTGAGCTGAGAACTGGGTCAAATTATAAAAAAGAAAATCAAGCGTATGCAAGGAGAAATAGAAGTTTGTACTTACAGAGGATAGATGCTAATGGACATTTTTATGAAGAGTTCAGCCTGAATAATTGATAAATCACCTGTGGAATATGAAACCACTGAAAGCTGCAGAAATTGGAAAATATCTAAAAAATTGAAATGTTTTTCTCCACAGACCCCACTGGGTGGTCAGAAATGACTAGTAAGAACTGTAAGACTATGTGCACTATGATGGGAAAGTGGAACAGAAAACAGGTTAAAAGTACATGAACTTCGTCTATATCCATGCTTTCAGTATCCACCATAGAGCAGGAAGCCTTAATCTGGGAAGAAGGCAGAAAACATTCCCATTCTTAGGGAACTCCTGAAAGCTCCTAAAGCTAAGAAGGATGAAAACAGGGATAAACGACCCTTGGTGGTGAAGCAGCAATATCACTGAGCCCAATAATACAGCCAGTGGTGGTATCGGTACATCAGAACCGATGTCCACAGCCTGAGAACAAGGAATAAGATGTTTGCACAAAAACGAAATGGGAAGAACTGAAACATCTCATCGGAATGTATGACCACTCTACTATGATTACACTTGTACTCAGTTGCTCCATCACGTTCTGCTCTTTCTGACCACATGGACTGTAGCCTGCAAACCTCCTCTGTCCATGGGACTTTTCAGACAAGAATACTCAAGTGTTTTGCCCTTTTCTTCTCCAGAGGATCTTTCCAATCCAAGGATTATACCGACATTTCCTGCATCTATTGCATTGGCTGGCAGATTTTTTACCACTGAGCCAACTGAGAAGCCCCCACTATGACAACAAGCTTGAATAACAAGTGACAGTAGAATACTTTTGGGAAAAAGGCAATAGAGGGACAGTAACAAGCAAAGAGATCTTCCTTTGGGTACAGTGTAAAAAGAAATACCTATAGATCAGGATTTATGTAACACTTTGGGAAACCAATCCTCACTCTAAATAAAAAGTAGTATTGATGGAACTTTCAAATTTTGATATACCAGGGATAATCATAGCAACATAAACCTCAAAGTCAGCCCAAGTCCTAACTAGATTAATTCAAACACTCAGGTCTATCAGAAGGGAGTATGTGCACATTTTGAGATACAAAAGTGGTTTATTTCTATTTATATTGTCCTACATAAAATGCCCAAGCTTTAACAACTATAACAACAACCAAAATGAGGCATGTAGGTAAGTTAGAAAACACATAGTAATTGTGGTGTTTAATTTATGTGTCAATTTAATTGAATCACTGTGCTGAGATATTAGTTAAACATCATTGTGCTTGTATTTAAGAGGGTGTTTTGTTGAGATTAACATTAAAATTGAAGGAATATGAGTAAGGAATATTTCCCTCCATTTAATGTGGGTGGGCCTCAGCAAATTAGTGGAAGCACTAATTAGAAGAAGATGACTGGTTTCCCCTGATCTAGAGGAAATTCTGCCTTCAGACTTGAACTTCAGCTATTTGACTCTTTGACTCTTCAGAACTTTGACTCTCCTCTGGTTCTCCAGTCCAGCAGCCTTTAAACTGTGAGTTTTATACTTGGTAACCTCCATAAGTAAGTGAGTCAATTCCTTAAAATAAATCTTTCTCCTTATATAAAGACATATTAGCAGTTCTATATCAATGGGGAACTCTAATATATCCATAAAAGAAACAAACCAAAACTCAGAAGAAGTAGATTCTAATATAATACTAATATTGAAACCATCTGCAAGGAATTGATCATGTTGTTCTGTCTACTAGTCCTGTCCAACTCTTTGAGACCCCATGGATTGCAGAATGCCTGACTTCCCTGTCCCTCACCATCTTCAGGAGTTTGTCCATTGAATTGGTGATGGCATCCAACCATCTCATCCACTGTCTCCCTCTTTTCATTCTGCCTTCAATCTTTACCAGCATCAGGGTCTTTTCCAATGAGTCAGCTGTTTGCATCAGGTGTGCCAAAATGCTAGAGTTAAAGCATTCAGTCATTCCAATGAATTTTCAAGTTTGATTTTCTTTAAGATTGACTAGCTTGATCCTCTTGCTGTCCAAGCAACTCTCAAGAGTCTATAAGCAATTGTCTTATAATTTCATGCCTGCAGTCACCATCCACAGTGATTTTAGAGCTCAATAAGAGGACATCTGTCACTGCTTTCACCTTTCCCCCTTCTATTTGCCTAGGAGTGATGGGACTGGATGTCAGGATCTTAGTGTTTTTTTTTTGTTTGTTTTAATATTGAGTTTTAAGCTGGCTTTTTCACTCTCGTCTTTTACCTTCATCAAGAGGTTCTTTAGTTTCTCTTTAATTTCTGCCATTAAAGTGGCATCATCTGCATATCTGAGGTGCTTGATATTTCTCCCGCCTATCTTGATTGCAGCTTGTAGCTCATCCAGCTCTGCATTTCGCATGATGTGTGCTTTATATAAATTAAATAAACAGGGTGGCAATAAATAGTCTTTTCCATACACCTTTCGCAATTTTGAACCAGTCAGTTTTTCCATACAAGGTACTAACTGTTGCTTCTTGACCCGTATACAGGTTTCTCAGGAGACAGGTAAGATGGTCTGGCATTCCCATCTCTTTAAGAGCTTTCAATAGTTTGTTATGATCCATACAGTCAAAGGGTTTAGCATCGTTGAAAAAATAGAGGTTTTTGTCAACAAAACCTTCCAACCTTGCAACAGTCCTTCCAATGAATTTTCAAGGTTGATTTTCTTTAAGATTGATTGGCTTGATCTCCTTGTCCAAGCAACTCTCAAAAGTCTGGTGTTTTTCTGGAATGTTGAGGGTTTTCTGGAATTCCCTTGCTTTGATCCAGTGAATGTTGGCAACTTGATCTCTGGTTCATCTTCCTTTTCTAAAGGCAACTTGAACATCTGGAACTTCTCAGTTCATGTAATGCTAAAGCCTAGCTTGGAGGATTTTGAGCGTAACCTTACTAGCATGGGAGATAAGTGCAATTGTCCAGTAGTTTGAACATTCTTTACTACATACTTCTTGGATAGTCCTGTGGCCACTGGTGGGTTTTCCAAATTTGCTGACATATTGAGTCCAGCAGTTTAATAGTATAATCTTCTAGGATTTTAAATAGCTCTGCTGAAATTCCAATACCTCCATTAGTTTTATTGGTAACAGTGCTTCCTAAGATTCACTTAACTTCACACTCTAGAAAGTCTGGCTTGGGTGGGTGACCACACTATCATGATTATCCAGGTCATTAAGATCTTTTTGGGGCAATTATTCTGTACAAAATTTATCAGAACTTTGACCAAAATGTTAACAGCTCCGAAGAAAAAGCTGAACAACATATAAGGTCAGGGAGTAATTTCAACAGAGAAGTGGGAACTTCAACCAGAATAAAATAAAATCTTAATAAATAAAATCATAGTTACAAAAACTAGGACTAGTTTTTATGAGTTGTTCATTTGTAGATAAGGCAGAGATATGGAAAGGAACAGCAATCTGAATATAGGTTAGGAGAAATTACCAAACTAAAAGATAAATGTTATCATCCTCATCCTCATCATCATTGTCAATGCCATCATTATCAGAATCAAATATTCTAGAGCTATGTGACAATATCAAACATTCTAACAAAGTTATAATTGAAATATGAGAAAAAGAAGAAAAAAGAAAGAATGGAATAGAATGAAAAATAATAGCCTTGGAATTCCCCTGGTGGGTCAGTGGTTAAGACTCTGTACTCCTAATGCAGAGATCCCAGGTTCAATCCTTAATCAGGAAACTAGATCCCACATGCTGCAACTAGCAGTCCATATGCCATAAAGAAAAATCCCTCATGTCATAACTAAAACCCCATACAGGCAAATAAACAAATAAATATTTTTTAAAATGACTTAGAATTTTCTTTATATTAAGAAAAACATCAAACTCCAGATATAAGAAACACATAGAATATCAAACAGGACAAATATGAAGTATTTCATCTTTAATTCTTTAAAAATTATTAATCTAGTATTATATATCCATGAAAATACCTTAATGCCAGCATTGCTGATGTTGTTGTTTAGTCTCTAAGTCATGTCCAACTCTTTTGAAACCCATGGACTGTAGCCTTCTAGGCTCCTCTGTCCATGAAACTTTCAAGGCAAGAATACCAGACTGGATTGACATGTCCTCTTCCAGGGGATCTTCCTGACCCAAGGATTCTACCTGGGTCTTCTGCATTGGCAGGTGTATGCTTTACTAGTGAGCCACCTGTGAAGCCCTAATGCCTATTATGTAAAGATATGAAGATATTGAAATCAAGAAATGAAGAAAGAGATATTATACAAACACTACCAAGAAGAAATATGAACATTTCTCTATTAATGTTGAGTAGAGTAGAATTTTGAACAAGCAATACTATCAGGAATAAAGAAAAATATTGCAACTGATAAAAAGGTCAATTCTCAAGAACACATAATAATACTGATTGTGCCTATAGCTAAGAACAGAGCTTCAAAATACATGAAGCAAAACATGACAGAAATGAAAAGTGAAATAGAAAATCCCACACTATTTGTACACTTCAATGTTTTTCTCTTGGTAATTGGCAAAAGTGGATACAAATTCAGTCAGATACATAAGGCATAAGCAATAGCATCTAACAACAAGATATCCAAATTAATAGAAAATAGTTTATTTAAAGTGCAAATTGAGCATTCACTAAGATCATATTCTGGGGTAGAAATACATCTTAACAAACTTAAAAAAAATACTCATCATACAAAGTATGCTCTCAGACCATAGCAAAATCAAAGATCCATAACAGAAAGATATTTTTAAAATTCCAAATATTTAGAAATCACATATAACACTACTAAGTTACATATAAGTTAAAGATATAGACTTATGGGATATTTTAAAATATATATTTTGCAGTAGATAAAAATTAAAAACAAAGCATGTCCAAATTTAGTACACAGCTAAGGCTATGTTTTGAAGAATAGCTAACAGCATAAAGTGCTATAGCAAATATAGTTTTTCAACAATACAAGAGACAAATTTGCACATGAACATCATGAAATGACTAATTCCAAAATTAACTTGATTACATTCTTTGTAGCTCAGGATGGAGAAGTTGTATACAGTCAGCAAAAAACAAGATCTGGAGCTGACTGTGGCTCAGATCAGCAGCTTCTCATAGAAAAATTCAGGCTTATACTAAAGAAAATGGGGAAAACCAGTAGGCCAAGACATTTATTTAAATCAAATTCCCTGTGGCTATGAAGTGTAGTTAATGAATCAAGGGATTAGATCTGGTAGACAGAATGCCTGAAGAACTATGGTGGAGGTCTATAATATTGTACAGGAGGCAGCAAATAAAACTATCCCAAAGGAAAAGAAAATCAAGAAGGCAAAGTGGTTATCTGAGGAGGCCTTACAAATAGCTAAAGAAAGAAGAGACCTGAAAAGCAAGGGAGAAAATGAGAGGTATATCCAACTAAATGCAGATTTTCAAAGAAGAGCTCAGAGAGACAAGAAGGCCTTACTACATGAACAGTGTATACAGCTAGTAGAAAACAACAGAAGGTGAAGGACTAAAAATCTCTTCAAGAAAACTGAAATATCAGGAGAAAATTTAGCTAAAAGATGGGCACAATAAAGGACAGAAACTGTAGACATCTGGTAGACACTGAAGAGATCAAGAAGAGACAGAAATAATACATAGAAGAACTATATTAAAAAAAAATATCTCAATGAACCAGATAACTACAATGGTGTGGTCAGCACCCAGAGCTAGACATTCTGGAGAGTGAAGTCAAGTGGAGCTTAGGAAGCACTTGTTAGTAAAGCCAATGGATGCAATGGAATTCCAGTAGAACTATTTAAAAACCCAAAGGATAATGCCATCAAAGGTTGCATTCAGTACATCAGCAAATCTGGAAGACCCAGCAGTGGCCACAGGACTGAAAAATCCTCATCCTAATTCCCAAGAAAAGTAGTACTAAAAAATGTGTTAATCATTGAACAATTGCACTCATCTCCCATGCTAGTAAGGTCATGCTTAAAATCTTGCATGCTAGGTTTCTGCATTATGCAAGCCAAGAACTTCCAGACGTTTAAGCTGGGATTAGAAAAGGCAGAGGAACCAGTGATCAAATTGCCAACATCTACTGGATCATAGTGAAAGCAAGGGAATTTCAGAAAAGTTACTACCTCAGTTTCATGGATTATGCCAAAGCAATAGAACGTGTGGATCATGGCAAACCATGGAAACTTAAAGAGATGGGAATACCAGACCATCTTACCTGTCTCCTATGAAACCTATATATGGGTCAAAATGCAACAGTTAGAACTCTGTATGGAACAACTGATAGACTCAAGATTGAGAAAGAAATACTACAGGGCTGTCTTCTGTCACCCTGTTTGTTTAATCTATATGCTGAGCACATCATGAGAAATGTGGAACTGGATGAGTTACAAGTTGGGATCAAGATAGGCAGGAGAAACAACAACCTCAGATATTTGGGGATGATACCACAGGAGGAGAGTGAAATAGCTGGCTTAAAATTAAATATAAAAAAGAGAAAAACTAAGATCATGACATCCAGCCCAATTATTTCATGGGAAATACAGGGGGAAAGCTGGAAATAGTGACAGATTTTCTGTTCTTGGGCACAAAAATCTATGTAGATTTTGACTGCAGCCATAAAATCAGAAGAGATTTGTTTCTTGGCCAGGAAAGCTGTGACAAACATAAGCGGTGTGCTAAAAAGCAGAGACATTACCCTGTCGACAAAAGTCCATATGGTCAAGTCTGTGGTCTTCCCAGTGGTCACCAATGGTTGTGAGAGCTGGACCATAAAGAAGAGAGACTGTGGAGGAATTGATGCCTTCAAACTGTGGTGCTGGAGAATACTCCTGAGAAATTCTTGGACAACAAGGAGATCAAAGCAATCTTAAGGGAAATCAACCCTCAATATATGTTGGAAAAGCTGAAACTCCAGTATTTTGGTCATCTGATGTGAAAAGCTGACTCATTGGAAAAATCCCTGATGTTGGGAAAGTTTGAGTGTAGAAGGAGAAGAGGGAATCAGAGGATAGGAAGGCTGGATGGCATCACTGATGCTATGGACATGAACCTGGGCAAACTTTGGGCAATGAGGGACAGAGAGGCCTACCATGCTGCAGTCCATGGGGTCACAAAAAGTCAGGCATGACTGGGTGACTGAAAACAACAATGAAATGTTTTATTAGCAAAACATTTTCTCAAATCAATAACTTAAACATCTTTACTAAGAAACTAGAAAAAATAAGAACAAAATAAAATCAAATAAGCAACAAAAAAGTAAATTACAAAAATGAAACAAAATCTTACACATTGAAAAAAGTGTAAGAAACACTTTTCACAAACAAACCTGACTAGCAACAACAACAACAAAAAATCCTAGTTGTGCTTGCATTTTATATAGAGATTAGTGAAGAATTTATTCTAAAGACATGAGAGAAATGTATAGACGATCTGAGAAAACTTTTAGGATTTTCTTCTACCTCTGTAACGATGTGTGCAACTATGTATGTTTGTGTGTGTGGACAAGTTGAATTATCTTTGCACATTTTGTTTACTATTGCATGTAAGAAATCAACAAACCATAGGAAATATTCCTAATAACTAGTTATGAAGTTTCTAATATTTGCCTTCTTCACACCTGATTTCTTTAAACCACAATCCGTGTTATTTTTGAAGATTCTTTAGGGAATAGTGGAAGACAGAATAAAAAAGGATCATTTTGTACTTTAGATAAATAGATTTGCATCTAATTTTTGTAGATTAAATAGTGGCATAGCAAAATAATGCCCATGACTTTAAAATTGATAATCAACTCACTTTGAGTTGGAGAGATTATTCTACACGAGTAGGCCCAATATAATCACAAGGTTTCCTATGAGTGGAAGAGGGAGATGGGAGAGAAATACGTGGCACAACTTTGATTACTTTTTCAAGGAAGAATGAGGCTTGAGCCAGGGCTCTCATTCTGGAAAAAATAAGGAAATTGATTCTTCCATAAAACCTTGTGAAGAGGCTGCAGCCCCGTAAAGAAGGGTTGCAGTCCTTCTGCTAATCTCGGTTTTACCCCTATATCAGACTCTGACCTCCATAAGGTAAGACAATAAAACTGCTTTGTTTTAAATCATTGTTTACTGTAACTGGTTACAACAGCAACAGTAAGTTAATATCCTAATCTTATCACAAGATAGGTGGCTAATTTATCACTGTTCCAAAAACTTCAACTCTCTTGTCTCTTTGGATATTTGACATTGTAGGTATGCATATGATTTCTATTCATATGTGTATGGAGGAGTGTAGCCAATTCACACAAAAATAGTGCAGATGAAAGGCACACATTCATTTATACTTAGATTTAATTTAATATTTTAAAAGCAAATATGATGAAAAGATTATTTACTTTGAAGATATCATGAAATGAACAATAATGGCATAAGAGCTTACAATTTTTTATTTATGTTGTAGGCTCAATAAGGATGTGATCATGAAAAAGAACAAGAATAAATGAAGGTGAAAATTTAGGGAGGGGGGAAGGTAGCTTAAGCTATAAAACTGTGCATAATTTGTCAGCATTTAGGACATTGATTGATGAACTGTAGAGCTTCTGGCTTAGCAGCTGAGCTTTGCAAATTTGTAATCTCCTCGTAGAAAAACAGGGGAAAAGACATCTCAGCATAATAAGAAGACTGATCATTTAAAGACTTGAGACTTGATCTATTTGTCCTTGTAATTTGAAAGCTAATTCAAATACTGATCTGATATATTGTGTTAACAACCATTGCTAATTATCATAGCACACATAGCATTCTTTTACTAAAATATTCAGTAATTTTTGGACTTTCTCTTTACAAACCAGGTAAGGTTTAATTTCAACCTTAGAATAGTTTCCTCTGAGAAAATTTTCCCCCTTACACTTCTGGAACAGGGTTTTGTTGAAACCTATATGCTGTCATCTCAGAGAATATGTTAAATGCATTTTGCAATGTAATAACAGTGAACAGTTTTAACTCATCAATTTTGCTAAATTTCCTCCCTCTCCAATTATATCTTTGCATACATTTCCCCTGAAGGTTATCTTTACTATGAAGGTTAATGCCTTCTGATACTTCTGTACTGTCATCTTTTGCAATTCAATATTTGAAAAAAAAATCAACTCTCATTGACTCCATCAGATATTCATAGCTGAAATTCATAAATGATAATTATTATGACAATGGGTCCATATTGTTTTCAGAATATGCAGTGATTATCTGTTTAGTAGACTGATTGGTTTTATTACTGAATCTCATTATAATTTTTTCTTCCATATCAAGATACATACACTGTTTTTTCATTTTACTTACTCATTTATTGATATCAACACAAAGATAACAGGATACATAATTTGGAAATATATATGGAACTGTTACAGAATTATGTGCAGAACTAGAAATGAAAATTTTGGTCTTTCAATACTCTATGAACATGGTATATTTCTCTATCTATTTGTGTCATCTTTGATTTGCTTCATCAGTGTTTTATCTTTCTATACATAGGTCTTTTGTTTCCTTAGGTAGATTTATTCCTAAGTATATTATTCTTTTTATTACAATGGTGAATGGAATTGTATCCTTAATTTCTCTTTCTGTTTTCTCATTGTTAGTGTATAGGAATGCAAGGGATTTCTCTGTGTTAATTTTATATCCTGCAACTTTGCTATATTCATTGATTAGTTCTAGTAATTTTCAGGTGGTGTCTTTAGGGTTTTCTATGGAGAGTATCCCGCTTCCCTGGTGGCTCAGAGGTTAAAGTGCCTGCCTGCAATGTGGGAGACCTGGGTTCGAACCCTGTGTTGGGAAGATTCCCCTGGAGAAGGAAATGGAAACCCACTCCAGTATTCTTGCCTGGAGAATCCCACGGAGAGAGGAGCCTTGTAGGCTACAGTCCATGGGGTCGCAAAGAGTCGGACACGACTGAACGACTTCACTTTCACTTTCACGTAGAGGATCATGTCATCTGTAAACAGTGAGAGTTTTATTTCTTCTGTTCCAATCTGGATTTCTTTTATTCCTTTTTCTTCTCTGATCGCTGTGCCTACAACTTCCAAAACTATGTTGAATAGTAATGATGAGAGTGGGCACCCTTGTCTTGTTCCTGACTTTAGGGGAAATGCTTTCAATTTTTCACCATTGAGGATAATGTTTGCTGAGGGTTTATAAAATATGGTTTTTATTATGTTGCAGTATATTCCTTCTATCCCTGCTTTCTGGGAGGGGGGGGTTAATCATAAATGATGTTGAATTTTCTCAAAGGCTTTCTCTGCATCTATTGAGATAATCATATGGTTTTTATCTTACAATTTGTTAATGTGGTGTATCACATTATTGAAGAATCCTTGCATCCCTGGGATAAAGCCCACCTGGCCATGATGTATGACCTTTTTAATATGCTGTTGGATTCTGTTTGCTAGAATTTTGTTAAGGAGTTTTGCATCTATTATCATCAATAATATTGGCCTGTAGTTTTCTTTTTTTGTAGCATCTTTGTCTGGTTTTAGTATTTGAGTGATGGTGGCCTCATAGAATGAGTTTGGCAGTTTACTTTCCTCTGTAATTTTCTGGAAGAGTTTGAGTAGGATAGGTGTTAGCTCTTTGCTAAATTTTTGGTAGAATTCAGCTGTGAAGCAGTCTGGGCCTGGGCTTTTGTTTGTTGGAAGATTTCTGATTACAGTTTTGATATCCATGCTTGAGATGGGTCTGTTAAGATTTTCTCTTTCTTCCTGGTTCCATTTTGGAAAGTTATACTTTTCTAGGAATTTGTGCATTTCTTCCATGTTGTCCATTTTATTGGCATATAGTTGCTGATAGAAGTTGCTTATGATCCTTTATATTTCTGTGTTGTCTGTTGTGACTTCTCCATTTTGTTTCTAATTTTGTTGATTTGATTCTTCTCCATATTTTTCCTTGATGAGTCTGGCTATTTATTTGTCTATTTTATTTATCTTCCAAAAGAACCAGCTTTGGCTTTGTTGATTTTTGCTATGGTCTTCTTTGTTTGTTTTTCATTTATTGCTGCCCTAAATTTCATGATTTCTTTCCTTCTGCTAATCCTGGAGTTCTTCATTTCTTGTTTTTCTACTTGCTTTAAGTGTAGAGTTAGGTTATTTATTTGATTTTTTCTCCTGTTTCTTGAGGTAAGCTTGTATAGCTATGAAACTTCCTTTTAGCACTGCTTTTACTGAATTCCATAGGTTTTGGGTTGTTGTGTTTTCATTCGTTTCTATGCATATTTTGATTTTTTTTATTTTTTTTCTGTGATTTGTTGGTTATTCATAAGCATGTTGTTTAGCCTCCATATATTTGTATATTTAATAGTTTTTTTTTTCCTGTAGTTGACATCTAATCTTACTGCATTGTGATCAAGAAAATAGGCTTGAGATGATTTCAATTTTTTTGAATTTACCAAGGCTAGATTTATGGCATAGGATGTGATCTATCCTGGAGAGATTCTGTGTGCAATTGAAAAAAAAGTGAAATTCATTGTTTTGTGGTGTAGTGTCCTATAGATATCAACTAGGTGTCACTGGTCCATTGTATCATTTAAAGTTTGTCTTTCCTTGCTAATTTTCTGTTTAGTTGATCTATCCATAGGTGTGAGCGAGGTATTAAAGTCTCTCACAATTATTGTGTTACTGTTAATTTCCCCTTTCATCCTTGTTAGCATTTGCCTTACATATTCCAGTGCTCCTATGTTGGGTGCATATATATTTTTAATTTGTATATCTTCTTCTTGGATCGGTCCTTTGCTCATTATGTTGTGTCCTT
The DNA here is from genome assembly GCF_014754425.2 of Oryx dammah. Classification (NCBI taxonomy): domain Eukaryota; kingdom Metazoa; phylum Chordata; class Mammalia; order Artiodactyla; family Bovidae; genus Oryx; species Oryx dammah. Next base: position 3,016,603 of record NW_024070202.1, on the reverse strand, counting down.
CTTTGTCTCTTTTCATAGCCTTTGTTTTAAAATCTATTTCATCTGATATGAGTATTGCTACTCCTGCTTTCTTTTGGTCTCCATTTGCATGAAATATCTTTTTCTATCCATTCACTTTCAGTCTGTATGTGTCCCTTGTTTTGATGTGGATCTCTTGTAGACAGCATATATATTGGTCTTATTTTTATATCCAATCAGTCAGGTTTTTTCTTTTGGTTGTGGCATTCAACCTATTTATATTTAAGGTAATTATTGATAAGTATGAGCCCATTGCCATTTACTTTGTTGTTTTGGGTTCGAGTTTGTACACTTTTTCTGTGTTTCATGTCTAGAGAAGATCCTTTAGCATTTGTTGGAGAGCTTCTTTAGTGGTGCTGAATTCTCTGAGCTTTTGCTTGTCAGTAAAGCTTTTGATTTCTCCTTCATATTTGAATGAGATCCTTGCTGGGTATAGTAATCTGGATTGCACGTTTTTCTCTTTCATCACTTTAAGTATGTCCTGCCAGTCCCTTCTGGCCTGAAGAGTTTCTATTAAAAGATCATCTTTTATCCTTATGGGAATCCCCTTGAGTGTTATAGGTTGTTTTTCCCTTGCTGCTTTTAGTATTTGGTCTTTGTGCTTGATGTTCATTAATTTGCTTAATATGTGTCTTGGGGTGTTTCACCTTGGGTTTATCCTGTTTGGGACCCTCTGCTTTTCTTGGACATGGGTGGCTAATTCCTTCCCCATTTTCAGGAAGTTTTCAAATATGATCTCCTCAAATATTTTCTCATGACCTTTCTTTTTATCTTCTTGTTCTGGGACTCCTAAATTCAAATGTTGGGGCATTTAACATTGTCCCAGAGAACTCTGAGGTTGTTCTCATTTTTTCTTAATTCTTTTTTTCTTTTCCCTCTCTGCTTCATTTATTCGCCCCATTCTATTTCCCATCACACTTATCCTATCTTCTGGCTCAGTTATTCTACTGTTGGTTCCCTCCAGAGTGCTTTTGATCTCAGTTATTGCATTATTCATTATTGATTCGCATTTTTTAGTTTTTTTAGGTCCTTGTTAAACATTTCTTGCATCTTTTGAATCCTTGTCTCCAGTCCATTTATCTGTAACTCCATTTGGTTTTCAAGATTTTTGAACATTTTTATTATCATTATTCTGAATTCTTGTTCAGGTAGACTCTCTATCTCCTCTTTTGTTTGGTTTGGTGGGCATTTATCATATTCCTTTACCTGCTGTATTTTTCTCTGCCTTTTCTTTTTGTGGAGATTGCTGTGTTTTTAGGGTAGCCTTTCTGTATGCTGGAGGTTTGTGGTTCCTCTTTATTATGGAGTTTCCTCCCTGTAGGTGGGGTTACACGAGTGGCCTGTCAAGCTTTTCTGGTTAAGGGAGCTTGCCTCAGAGTTCTGGCAAATGGAGCTGCATCTCTTCTCTCTGCAGCACAATGAAGTGTCCAGTAGTGAGTTTTGAGGTGTCTATGGGCTTGGTGTGATTTTTGGCTGCCTGTATTTTAATGCTCAGGGCTATGTCCCTGCGTTGGTGGAGAATTAGCTTGGTATGTCTTAATTTGAACCTTGTTGGCTCTTGGGTGGAGCTTGGTTTCAGTGTAGGTATGGAGGTTTTTGGATGAGCTTTTGTTGATTAATATTCCCTAGAGTCAGGATTTTTCTGATATTCCCAAGTTTTGGATTTAAGCCTCCTGCCTCTGGCTTGCAGTCTTATTCTTACAGTAGCCTCAAGACTTCTCCATCCATACAGCACAGATTACAAAACATCTAAGTTAATGGTGAAAAAATTCTCCACTTGAGGGATGCCTAGAGAGGTTCACAGTTACACAGAGAAGAGAGGAGGGAGGAGGGAGATAGAGGTGACCAGGAGGAGAAGAGGGGGAATCAAAAGGGGTGAGAGCAATCTAGCAATCTAGCCAGTAATCTAGCCAGTAATCAATTCCCTATATGCTTTCCACAGCCTGGAACACTCAGAGGTTCACAAAGTTACATAGAGAAGAGAAGAAGGAGGAAGGAGATAGAGTTGACCAGGATGAGAAGAAGGAAAGTCAAAAGGAGGGAGACCAATCTAGCTGGGAAACAGTTCCCTAAGTGTTCTCCACAGCCCAGAACACCCAAAGAGATTCACAGAGTCAGGTAGATAAGAGAAGGGGGAGGGAGGAGATAGAGGTGATCTGGGGGAGATAAATGAGAGTCAAAAGGGGAGAGAGCAATAAAACTAGTCATCTCACTTGTAGGTAAAAATGAGTACTGAAGATTGGATTCTTAAAGGTACAAAATTGATAACAAATACCCAAAATCAAAGATTAAAAATCTAGAGTAGAGGTTAAACTCTCAAAAATACAATATAAAAAAAAATCACAAATATTATAAAAGCATATATATATTTGAAATTTGCTTTTAAAATAGGGTATTTTTTGCAAGGTAATAGTAGGTTACAAAAATGAAAATTAAAGGAGTAATAAAGAACTTAATTTTTTTTTAAATGATAATAGTAAAATACATCTAGGAATTTCTCTAGAGCTGTTGAGGGTAGTGTGGGGTCAATTCAGTTTCAGATAGTTCCTTGTTCCAGCTTATACTTCTTTTCATGGTATATAGTCCCCTTCCAATATAGTCAATGCTAACTGCAGTGTTTTAATCTGTTGCACCTATCATTTCCAAAGCAGATCCTTCTTCTTTGTTTATTTTCTTTTCTCTGTTTGCAGGTCTCCTCAGTGTCTAATATTTCTCCCTGACTCAAGGAGCCAAAGGTGATCACTTATTTAGGCTCACTTGTTCATTTGTGCTGTGGGAAGGGAGGAACACTGTAAACAAACATCAGTGGCATGCATGGGGAGTGCTCACAGTGTCTGGGCCACACTGGGTGCCCCCACTCACAGTCATACTTTCCCAGTGTACAGTGCTCAGGCTCCAGGTTACTCTGCAGGGGAACTGTCCAATGCAGGCCCTGGGTTCAGTGTACTTCCCAGGTCTAAGCCACTCAGGTTCAGTTCTAAGGTCTCCACAAAAGCAGACTTGGTTGGGCTGGTGTTTTGTGCTCTTCCCAGGTCTGAGCAGTTCAGGCGACCAGGTGCTTGGCGAGTGCACTGTCCCAGGGGGGCGGTGCATCTTATCACCTCCTTGGTCCAGCCATTTGGTTTCCTGGGTGTACAGCGAGAACACCATCTCAGGTTTGCCATGTGTCTCCTCTGGGGAGCTGAACTCAGGCTGTGACCCTCCTGGCAAATGTCAGCTGTCCAAATTCCCAGGCAGACTTGGTTAGCAACTGAGAGCCTGCTCACAATCTGGTGGAGGATGTCTCTTTGGGGCCGAGATTGCCTCTTGCCTTCCATTTCTGGCTGTTGCCCGCCTGCCTCTCTGCCTCCAGCAAAGGAGGGGCCGGTTCTCAGCTGACTAGCTCTCCTCTGGCATTCTCTCAGTCCTTTATTCTGTGAGCAGGCCAGGCTCTTCTTTCAGTTCAGTCAGTTCAGTTGCTCAATCATGTCAGACTCTTTGCGACCCCATGGATTTCAGCACACCAGGTCTCCCTGTCCATCACTAAATCCTGGAGTTTACTCAAACTCATATCCATTGAGTCAGTGATGCCATCCCAACCATCTCATCCTTTGTCTTCCCCTTCTTCTCTCACCTTCAATCTTTCCCAGCATCAAAGTGAAAGTGAAAATGAAAGTCACTCAGTTTTGTCTGACTCTTTGCGACCACATGGACTGTATCCATGGAATTCTCCAGGGCAGAATACTGGAATGGGTAGCCTTTCCCTTCTCCAGGGCATCTCCCCAACCCAAGGATCAAACCCAGGTCTCCCACATTGCAGGCGGACTCTTTACCAGCTAAGCCACAAGGGAAGCCCCAAAATACTGGAGTGGGTAGCCTATCCGTTCTCCAGTGGGTCTTCCAAACCCAGGAATCAAACCAGGGTCTCCTTTATTGTAGGTGGATTTTTTACCAACTGAGCTATGAGGTAAGCCCAGCATCAGGGTCTTTTCAAATGAGTCAGCTCTTTGCATTAGGTAGCCAAACAATTGGAGTTTCATCTTCAACAACAGTACTTCCAAGGAACATTCAGGACTGATTTCCTTTAGGATGGACTGATTGAATCTCCTTTAATCAAGGAACTCTCAAAAGTCTTCTCCAGCACCATAGTTCAAAAGCATCAATTCTTTGGGGCTCAGCTTTCTTTACAGTCCAACTCTCACATCCATACATGACTACTGGAAAAAACCATAGCCTTGACTAGACAGACCTTTGTTGGCAAAATAATGTCTCTGCTTTCTAATATGCTGTCCGGGTTGATCATAACTTTTCTTCCAAGGAATAAGCTTTTTTATTTATTTTTTTTTTTTTTTAATTTCATGGCTGCAGTCACCATCTGAAGTGATTTTCAGTTCAGTTCAGTTGCTCAGTCGTGTCTGACTCTTGGCGACCCCGTGAATCGCAGCACACCAGGCCTCCCTGTCCATCACCAACTCCCGGAGTTCACTTAGACTCACGTCCATCGATTCAGTGATGCCATCCAGCCATCTCATCCTCTGTCGTCCCCTTCTTCTCCTGCCCCCAATCTCTCGCAGCATCAAAGTCTTTTCCAATGAGTCAACTCTTCGCATGAGGTGGCCAAAGTACTGGAGTTTCAGCTTTAGCATCATTCCTTCCAAAGAAATCCCAGGGCTGATCTCCTTCAGAATGGACTGGTTGGATCTCCTTGCAGTCCAAGGGACTCTCAAGACTCTTCTCCAACACCACAGTTCAAAAGCATCAGTTCTTCGGTGCTCAGCCTTCTTCACAGTCCAACTCTCACATCCATACTTGACTACTGGAGAAACCATACCCTTGACTAGACGGACCATAGTTGGCAAAGTAATGTCTCTGCTTTTGAATATGCTATCTAGGTTGCTCATAACTTTTCTTCCAAGGAGTAAGCATCTTCTAATTTCATGGCTGCAGTCACCATCTGCAGTGATTTTGGAGCCCAAAAAGATAAAATCTGACACTGTTTCCACTGTTTCCCCATCTATTTCCCATGAAGTGACCAGACCAGATGCCATGATCTTCATTTTCTGAATGCTGAGCTTTAAGCCCACTTTTCACTCTCCACTTTCACTTTCATCAAGAGGCTTTTTAGTTCCTCTTCACTTTCTGCCATAAGGGTGGTGTCATCTGCATATCTGAGGTTATTGATATTTCTCCCAGCAATCTTGATTCCAGCTTGTGTTCCTTCCAGCCCAGCGTTTCTCATGATGTACTCTGCATATAAGTTAAATAAGCAGGGTGACAATATACAGCCTTGACATACTCCTTTTCCTATTTGGAACCAGTTTGCTTTTCCATGTCCAGTTCTAACTGTTGCTTCCTGACCTGCATACAGATTTCTCAAGAGGCAGGTCAGGTGGTCTGGTATTCCCATCTCTTTCAGAGTTTTCCACAGTTGATTGTGATCCACACAGTCAAAGGCTTTGGCATAGTCAATAAAGCAGAAATAGATGTTTTTCTTGAACTCTCTTGCTTTTTTCATGATCCAGAGGATGTTGGCAATTTGATCTCTGGTTCCTCTGCCTTTTCTAAACCCAGCTTGAACATCAGGGAGTTCACAGTTCACGTATTGCTGAAGCCTGGCTTGCAGAATTTTGAGCATTACTTTGCCAGCATGTGAGATGAGTGCAATTGTGTGGTAGTTTGAGCATTCTTTGGCATTGCCTTTTTTGGGGATTGGAATGAAAACTGACCTTTTCCAGTCCTGTGGCCACTGCTGAATTTTCCAAATTTGCTGACATATTGAGTGCATCACTTTCACAGCATCATCTTCCAGGATTTGAAATAGCTCAACTGGAATGCCATCACCTCCACTAGCTTTGTTCATAGTGATGCTTTCTACGGCCCACTTCACTTCACATTCCAGGGTGTCTGGCTCTAGATGAGTGATCACACCATTGTGATTATCTGGGTCATGAAGATCTTTTTTGTACAGTTCTTCTGTGTATTCTTGCCATCTCTTCTTAATATCTTCTGCTTCTGTTAGGTCCATACCATTTCTGTCCTTTATCAAGCCCATCTTTGCATGAAATGTTCCCTTGGTATCTCTAATTTTCTTGAAGAGTCTCTAGTCTTTCCCTTTCTGTTCTTTTCCTCTATTTCTTTGAATTGATCACTGAAGAAGGCTTTTTTATCTCTTCTTGCTGTTCTTTGGGACTCTCCATTCAGACATAAGATGCTTATATCTTTCCTTTTCTCCTTGGCTTTTCACTGCTCTTCTTTTTACAGCTATTTGTAAGGCTTCCCTAGACAGCCATTTTGCTTTTTTTGCATTTCTTTTCCATGGGGATGGTCTTGATCCCTTTCTCCTGTACAATGTCACGAACCTCATTCCATAGTTCATCAGGCACTCTATCTATCCGATCTAGGTCCTTAAATCTATTTCTCACTTCCACTGTAGTATCATAAGGGATTTGATTTAGGTCAAACCTGAATGGTCTAGCAGTTTTCTCTGCTTTCTTCAATTTAAGTCTGAATTTGGTAATAATTTTAGAGCCCCCCAAAATAAAGTCTGCCACTGTTTCTGCCGTTTCTCCATCTATTTGCCATGAAGTGATGAGGCCAGATGCCATGATTTTTATATTGTGAATGTTGAGGTTTAAGCCATCTTTTTCACTCTCCTCTTTCACTTTGATCAAGAGGCTCTTTAATTCTTTTTCACTTTCTGGGTTAAGGGTGGTTTCACCTGCATATCTGAGATATTGTGATATATATATATATATATATATATACACTTTTTCTTCCTGGTTATTTTGCCCTCTGAGATTCCAAAACTCCCCACAGACCTGCCGATTAAATGGTTTCCTGGGGTTTGGAAACTTCTCCTTCATGACTCTATCCCTGGGACAGTTCTCTGTCCCTAACTTTTTTGTCTCTCTCTCTCTCCCTTTTTTTTTTGTTTAATAGAGAATGAGCTGCCTTAATAGGTGTCTGGTGTCCTCAGCCAGCATTCAGAAGTTGTTTTGTAGAATTTGCTCAGCATTCAAATGATACTTTGAAGATTTTGTGGGGGAGAATGTGGTCTCCCCATCCTGTTCCTCTGCCATCTTAGGACTGCCCTCCCATACATTTGCTTTTAAACAACTTCCTTAAATTATTTTTCTTGTTTTCTATAGATTTTTAGGTTGAGCTTGAATTTTCATTTTATACAAATATGACAATATAAATTCCCATACTTATGCCAACTTTAATACTAACACATATACATTTAGTTTACCATTGAATATTTTAGTTAGCATGATAGTAAATTTATTTTATGGTTTCCTTCTGTAAAGTAATGTCTTATATGCATTTGTCTGTCTCTAGCTAGATGTTTCTTTCTCTCTTATGTACACACTTGTATGTAAAATATCATGTGCCTTGTAATTTTTAGATTCTTAAGACACATGAATACAACATTTTTTAAATGTATTTTTAATTGGATGATGATTATTTACAAGGTTGTGCTGATTCTGCTTAACACTTGAATAAGTATATTTTCATGTATTGAGAGATCCATATTTATTTTTAATTTGAACTAATAATATGATTATTTATATAATGTGATTACCTGATTCGTAATCACACTTTTATTCCTAAGGTAGTATTTGGTTAATTATGCTATTCTTTTCAATTAATGTTTCAAACATTGTTGGAGGTTACTTTTATTTTATTTGACATTTGTATCAATGTTTATTAAGTTGTTTATATGTCACATATTTATTTTTTCTTCAGTATGTATTGCATTTCATTATTACTGCTATGTTATATTGGTAGAAGAATTAGCAAAAATTTCATTATTTCTCCATTTTGTCACATTGCAAGAACAAAAAACTTTACTTGATTCTTGAAAGCTTCAAAGAAATTATTCATAAAATCACTTGAATCTATATTTTTCAAGTGTATATCTTTATGCTTTGTTGCTTCTATGAATTTCATTCAACTTGGGTATTTTTTTAACTCCATTTACAAAATCCTAGGTAATATGTACCTTACATCTATTCCGTTTCATATAGTAACATGGATTTGTTTAACTTTACATAAAAATTATAATGCCTACATTTTTTTCTCCTCTGGGCATTGATTTTTTTTCCCTATTTCAAATAACTAAAGTTTTTCCCTCTCCCCCCTGCCCCCGGACTACACATTTTCAATCTTATCAGTATTGACATTTAGGAACAAATCATTCATTGTTGGGGTTACTGCTGATATTTAGCCTGACCACCACCACCTTCTGAATTTCAGACCCTCTATCCTAGTCTTGACAATTCCAAATATCTCTAGATGTTGCCTAATGTCCCTGGGATAAAATGTCCACCAGAAAAAAACCACGGTTCTTGATATTTGGAAACTGTAGCTTTTATATTATATAAAATTAAAATTCTTCTTATATCTAAGCTTTTATTTTGTATTTCCATTCATAATTTATAGCATCAAGGACAGAGTTTATTTTCTGCTTCATTAGATTTTTATAAGAATTGATTAATATTTTCAAATGAACTAATGCATGGATAATTCTATAGATTTTACTTGTGTTTAAAGATGTACATTTTCAAATTTCAGGGGATTTTAATATGCATTTATACAACTGGACAACATGGCCTACTACAAAATTCTGATATTTTTTTATTCTGATATTTATTGTCTTTGAGACTTCTCTCTTGCATTTCTTAAACAAAATTCTTGACATATAACCATCTTTCATTATTGATAATTATATTTTGGTTGCTATATAGTTTTTATTTGGAATTCAAAATATTAGTCTAGTAAAGTGACTGCTTATTATTTCACTTAGTTTTTTTTTTTTTAATTTTACCTATTAACTTTTATTATGCTTATATCCAATACTTTGGTCACTTGATGTGAAGAACTGACTCATTGGAAAAAAACTCTGGTGCTGGGAAAGATTGAAGGCAGGAGGAGAAGGGGATGACATAAGATGAGATGGTTGGATGGCATCAATGACTTATGGACATGAGTTTGAGCAAGATCCAGGATTGATACAGGGAAGTCTGGCATGCTGCAGTCTATGAGGTGACAAAAAATTAGATGTGACTGAGCAGCTAAACTGAACTGAACTGATATTATCCCTATATACTGAATATTTTATTTTTTTACTATAGGGATTTTTCAACCCACAGACTTTTTAACGTTCTACATTATTAAGTAGATTATTAAATGTTATGATTAAATATATACTTTTACTCTTTTCATATTATAAATTAATCAATCCTAAATTCTTATAATGCATATCATATAAAAGCACTATATGGTGGTGGGATAATATGATAACTTATAATAGAACAAAAATTTAGACCCTTAATTCAGACAATAATGCAAACCCAAATTAAAACTGGATTTCATAACAAAATGAATTCAGAAAATTACCTTTAAATAAAAACATAAGGGTGTATATAAGTTTTTGCAGTTATAGAACTCTATCATCATGATTTCAAATGCAGACACCAAAATAGATTGAGAAATATAATTAAATTTAAAAATACATTAATTATAGTTGTATAATTAATTAACAAGCCTATAATAAACATGGATGAGTACAGCAAAATGTTTATTTGTAATATCACTAGTTAATATTCTTATTTTAGTAATTGTTAAGTGGGAAGATCTGGTTTTAAGTGCAGAATATCTACAGCCAGTTTCCACACACAAAAACACAAACAGTTCAACATGGTCCAATAATCATGGGAAGATGCTCAGCTACACTTGAAATCATACAAATTAAAATTGCACCTATGTGTCATCTATAAAAATGAAAATGAAAGGTCATGACAGCAGATATTCAGATATTGCAGGTATGATACAAAGAAGGAGATATAGATGACTAGTACTAGTTTAGAATGCAAATCATTGAAACCTTTAAAAAGCTACATTTGCAATTTATTTCAAAAGTTTTGAAAAAAATTGACAACTTTATAAAATTTATCTTCAGATTATTTATGCTATGTGTGGGTAGTTTAACAACATTTATATACAGTACCTTACTAGGCTTTAATGTAATGATGGATAATTAACTAAGATAGTACCTACTCTCAATATCTCATCATCTTTTCACAAATCTATTAAATAAGGGAAATAACATTTTAACTTTATTTTTAATTTTGCCGAATAGTATTTTTCAGCAGATGGTTTATTCTAGCAAATTTCATGTTCACACTGTGCTATGCTTTTATGAGTTCCAGCTGCTAACTGATAATATTTCACTGCTGAATCTATCATGTGCTGTATAATTGCTCATTATGTGCCTTCAAACACCAGCAATATAGTTATTTTCTACTTGAAGCAAATTAAAATCTTATCACCATTTAAAAATTCTACTGTTCTCTTCTGTTTAATTATTTTAAGCTTGTATTTTTCTTTGAAAATTTTTTAGAGTTACTCTATCAAGAGTAAGAACTCAAGCTTATTTTATTTCTATGTTTCCTCTATGAACTTTGAAGATGGGTTAATAGTTTCATTTCTGAGGAAACACTCTTTCATAACAGTCTTATCAGATTGAGAAAAAAAATTACCTATTTTTTTAATATAAATTTATTTATTTTAATTGGAGACTAGTTACTTCATAATATTGTATTGTTCTTGGCATACATCAGCATGAATCCACCACAGGTGTACACATGTTCCCCATCCTGAATCCCCCTCGCACCTCCCTCCCCATACCATCCCTTGGGTCATCCCAGTGCACCATCCCCGAGCATCCTGTATCATGCACCAAACCTGCACTGATGGTTCGTTTCACATATGATATTATACATGTTTCAATGCCCTTCTCCCAAATCATCCCACCCTCACCCTCTCCCACAGAGTGTAAAAGACTCTTCTATACACTTTATGTTTAGATATGAGAGCAGGAGTGACAAAATCCTCCAACTTCATGTGTGATGTGAAATAAATGAATATCTGTCTAGGTTGTGTGTTGGAAAAGGCAATGGCACCCCACTCCAGTACTATTGCCTGGAAAATCCTGTGGATGGAGGAGCCTGGTGAGCTGCAGTCCATGGGGTCGCTGAGAGTTGGACACAACTCAGTGACTTCACTTTCACTTTTCACTTTCATGCATTGAAGAAGGAAATGGCAATCCACTCCAGTGTTCTTGCCTGGAGAATCCCAGTGACGGCAGAGCCTGGTGGGTTGCCGTCTATGGGGTTGCACAGAGTCGGACACGACTGAAGCGACTTAGCAGCAGCTAGGTTGTGTTAGTGGCAACTGTTTGACACTCAATGGATTAGTTTGTTGATTGGTCTTTTTTTTTTTTTTTTCCTTTCCTGGAATTCCAAATGAGAGGGTTAAGTATTGCACAATTTTATTTACCTCATGTGACTGGATGTGTAAAAAAGCGTTTCTTTGGGAAACAAAAGAAACAGTGCAGAGACTGACTTGAGAGCTTCACTAGTTTCTGCCCATAGAATGCTATGTTTCTGATTCTGTCTTTGCAGATCCTAGATAATCTGGATCATTTTTTTATGTTTTAAGGAAAAAAAAATCAACCAGATAGAAATGTGGTAGTTGTAGCAGTTCATAATTTTCCTACAAAGTTTAGGTGAAAAACTATGGTGTGTTGGTGTTTCTGCTGCCCTCCTCTTCTGTTATTCCTCTTTGTTTTGACTATTATTAAGTACCCCCAACCAAATGTGCATCCCAGAGACAAAGATTTTTGTTTAACTATGAGTTTACTTATTAAAAATCAGCTATAATATTTGATTTTATCTATGGGAAGGCTGATTCTTTCAGTTTTTTTCTTTTTTTAATTACTATCCTTGAAGCTATCAGAGATATGCATTTCATTAGGGAGCCATATAGTTCTTCAGAATAAGGATTAGTTCTCTAGGATTAAGAACACTGGCTTTTGAGAAAATATATTATTTTTTATAGATGTCATTGTATTTTTATGCTAATACTTTGTCTCCTTACTCAAATATAAGCCATTTGAGAGCAGAGACTCTCTGCCTTCCCTATCTCTGTATTTCTAGCTCCTAGAACAGAAATGATACATAATATAAACACAATAAATAGTTGCTGACTGAAAATTTTGAATTCCCAAAATAAAAATAATGCAATATTCATATTCAATTGGCCCCAGAACGAGTCCATGTGTGCACATGAGTGCTCGGTCACTTTAGTTATGTCCAACTATTTGCAACCTTATGGGCTGTAGTCTGCCAGGCTTTTCTGACCATGGGATACTCCAGGAAACAATACTGGACTGGGTTGCCATGCCCTCCTCCAGGAGATCTTCCTGACTCAGGGATCTACTTGCAACTCCTGCATTGGCAGGCAGGTTACCACTAGGGACACCTGGAAAGCCCCATGATAAAACTAGACAGTGTATTAAAAAGCAGATACATCACTTTGCTGTCAAAAGTCCAGATAGTCAAAGCTATGGTTTTTCCAGTATTCATGTATGGATGTGAGAGTTGGACCATAAAAAAGGCTGAGTGACAATTCTTTATTGCTGAGCCACCAGGGAAGCCCACAAAATTTCACATTATCAGATAATCCTCTGTCTACTGTTTAAATTGATCACCTCATATTATTCTCTCTTTTAATTCCCTTTTACTTCCCTCATTATATTTTAGATGTTTCTTTAAATGTGTTTGATTTTCAAGCATGTGTATTCTTACTAACTTATTTTTCTTTCCCATAATATTCTAAACTCTAAGAAAGTGAAGCATTAATCACATTATATTCAGTGGTTAATATACAGAAAACAAAGGCCCATCTAGTCAGAGCTATGATTTTTCCAGTAGTCATGTATGGATATAAGAGTTGGACTATAAAGAAAATTGAACACCAAAGAACTGATACTTTTGAACTGCAGTGTTGGAGAAGATTCTTGTGAGTCCCTTGGACACACAAGAATGAATACTTCCACTGAATACTCATTGGAAGGACTGATGTTGAAGCTGAAACTCCAATACTTCGGCCATGTGAAATGAAGAACTGACTCATTGGAAAAGACACTGATGCTCATAAAGACTGAAGGCTGGAGGGGAAGGGGATGACAGAGGATGAGATGGTTGGATGACATCACTGACTCGATGGGTATGGGTTTGAGCAGGCTTCTGGAGTTGGTGATGATCAGCAAAGCCTGGCATGCCACAGTTCATGGGATCATAATGAGTCAGATACGGCTGAGCTATTGCACTGAACTGAATATAGAGAAACTCGTTATTTAAGGTTCTCTGCATTACTTACTATACAAATCAATCCTATTTTCCCATTTAACTAGTTGCTATGACTCACTATATATTTAAAAATATTATTTCCCACAAAGGATTAAGCAGAGGTGAGACAGGAGGCTGGGACCATTTACTGAAGTGCTTACACCTAGACAAATGTACGCTTGAGGGGGGAAAAAATGAAAAACTATAAGGGACTAAAAATAGTGCACTTGCAGTTGGGGCAAATCTTGAACAACAGGACACACAAAAAACAAAGCCTAGCAAAAGCAGGGCATCAGGAGCAAAAGTAGGGTACTGTGCATTCACCCTGCAAACAGCACCACCAAGGTGTGAGCAAAACACCTAAGCCGCTCCGCTGGCCAGACCACTGGACATGCTGCTCCTTCCACCCTTATAAGGCCTTTTTTGGTGGCTCAGATGGTAAAGAATCTGCCTGAAGGAGACCCGGGTTTGATCCCTGGTTTGGGAAGATCCCCTGGAGAAGGGAATGACAACCAATTTCAGTATTCTTGCCTGAAGAATTCCATGGACAGAGAAGCCTGGCAAGCTGCAGTCCATGCAGAGTTGGACACAACTGAGTAACTACCACAAACCACCCTTATAAGGAACCAGCTTGCCCTCCTCAGGGACTGAGCAAGCAGGGAACTCATTTTATGCTATTTTCAAAGATAATTGCTAATGACAAAATCTTTGACAAAAATCTAACCAGGACTCAAAAATCAAAGCCAGAGAAAGTACAGATTATTTTATGTTCACCATATCCTGTCTAAAGGTTCTACTCTTTTGTGATGAATTAGGAGCTTCAATGAGTGTCACTAAGATAATTCTAAGAGGGAGGCAATAGACATCGTACATTACTTACCATACTGAATGACTAATTTTGGATTACTGAATGTATAATAATTGAGTTGAAAACTTTAAACCATGTAAAAATTAAATTAAACCTAAATACCTGGCATACCAGTAAGCATGCACCTATCTAAGAGATAAAATAGTATATATACAATGTTATATATTATAGGTGTATGCATATTTATACATTGTTATTAAATTTAATTCCCAATTCCCATATAAGGAGATTTCAAGAAAATTAAATATTTGTTGGTAAACAAAAGTCATGAGCCTCTTTTGGAGGAAGACAACACATTTTAAAGCAGATCATTGCTCTGCTGGTTCTAGGAAATTTCTAAATTTAGTGTAATATTGCAATTTGTGCAGATTTTTAATATATATATATACATATATATATACAGGTCTTTTATATATATATATATATATATATACACACAGGTCTTCTGTGTATTCTTGCCACCTCTTCTTAATCTTTCCTGCTTCTGTTTGGTTCTTACCATTTCTGTCCTTTATCATGCCCATCTTTGCATGAAATGTTCCCTCAATATTTCCAAATTTCTTGAAGAGATCTCTGGTCTTTCCCATGCTATTATTTTCCTCTACTTCTTTGCTTTGTTCATGTAAGAAAACCTTCTTATCTCTCCTTGCTATTCTCTGAAACTCTGCATTCAGTTGGATACATATTTCCCTTTCAATTCTCTTTTATTCAGCTCAGTTCAGTTCAGTCGCTCAGTCGTTTCTGACTCTTGGTGACCCCATAAATTGCAGCACACCAGGCCTCCCTAACCCTGGGCTGGAAAAAGTATAAGCTGGAATCAAGATTGCCGGGAGAAATATCAACAACCTCAAATATGTAGATGACACCACCTTTATGGTAGAAAGCAAAGAAGAACTAAAGAGCCTCTTGATGAAAGTGAAAGAAGAGAGTGAAAAAGTTGGCTTAAAGCTCAACATTCATAAAACGAAGATCATGGCGTCTGGTCCCATCATTTCATGGGAAATAGATGGGGAAACAGTGGAAACAGTGTCAGACTTTATTGTTTTGGGCTCCAAAATCGCTGCAGATGGTGATTACAGCCATGAAATTAAAAGACACTTACTCCTTGGAAGAAAAGTTATGACCAACATAGACAGCACTTTGAAAAGCAGAGACAGTACTTTGCCAACAAAGGTCCATCTAGTCAAGGCTATGGCTTTTCCAGTGGTCATGTATGGATGTGAGAGTTAGACTGTGAAGAAAGCTGAGCGCTGAAGAATTGACGCTTTTGAACTGTGGTGTTAGAGAAGACTTTTGAGAGTCCCTTGGACTGCAAGGAGATCCAACCAGTCCACTCTAAAGAGATAAACCCTGGGTGTTCTTTGGAAGGACTGATGCTAAAGCTGAAATTCTAGCACTTTGGCCACCTCATGCGAAGAGTTGACTCATTGGAAAAGACTTTTATTCTGGGAGGGATTGGCGGCAGGAGGAAAAGAAGATGCCAGAGGATGAGACGGCTGGATGGCATCACAGACTCAATGGACATGAGTTTGAGTGAACTCCAGGAGATGGTGATGGACAGGGAGGCCTGTCGTGCTGCAATTCATGGGGTTGCAAAGAGTCAGACACAACTGAGCAACTGAACTGAACTGAACTGAACTGTAGCCTCCCTGTCCATCACCAACTCCTTGAGTTCACCCAAACTCACGTCCATCGATTTGTTGATGCCATCCAACCAACTCATCTTCTGTCATCCCCTTCTCCTCCTGCCCCCAATCCCTACCAGCATCAGAGTTTTTTTCCAATGAGTCAACTCTTCGCATGAGGTGGCCAAAATATTGGAGTTTCAACTTTAGCATCAGTCCTTCCAAAGAACACCCAGGGCTGATCTGCTTCAGAATGGACTGGTTGGATCTCCTTGCAGTCCAAGGGACTCTCAAGAGTTTTCTCCAACACCACAGTTCAAAAGCATCAATTCTTTGGCAGTCAGCTTTCTTTATAGACCAACTCTCACATCCATACATGGCTACTGAAAAAAACATAGCCATGACTAGATAAACTTTTGTTGGCAAAGTAATGTCTCTGCTTTTTAATATGCTATGTAGGTTGGCCATAACTTTTCTTCTTAGGTCTAAGTAAGAGTATATCTCTGTAAGAATTCCAAGAGTTCTTTTAAATTATGTTTATTTTTCAGAGAAGTGTTCAATAAATGCCAGGTTGGCTGATAGTGCTCAAATTTTCCATACCCTTACTGGTTGTATGTCTAATTTTCTACTGGTATTTGGAGAAGACTGGTGATATATTCAAATATAATTGTTATTTTTTCTGCCTTTTTTAAAAGTTTACTTATTATTATTATTCCACTTGGAAACTCAGAATGGCCAGTTCTACTTGAAATCATATGCTTTACTATTTATATATCTCCCTCTTCATCCTTGGTATGATTGGTATTTTTATTTTATTTTACTTGTATTTATCCTCAGTATTATTCCTTGATATGAAATCTACTTTTCAAATATTAATGTCACAACAAGTTTTGTGCGTATGTGTGATAAGAGAATCCATCAATTTCTAGCCTATTATATAACCTATTTATTTCTGTGTTTATGTGGGGTTTTATAGAGAGCCTATAGTTCTTTCTGCCCTATCCATACTGATAATCTCTGGGTTTTGGTAGGAGTGATTGGACAGCTTATATTTATTGTAATTATTAATAAGATCAGAATCACAACTGTCATTTTGATATTTTTCCTGTATTTTCCTGCCATATATTTCTCCAGACTCTTTTTGAATTAATTGAATGTATATTTAGTATGCCCTTTAACTTTGAATTTTGGCTTGGTTATTCATCTTTTCTTTATTTTTAGTGGCTGTTTTAAAGTTCCCAATATTAATGTTACATTTCTCAGTCTACCTTCAAATATTATACTGCCTTTCACTAAATCTAAAATTCTAACATTAGGAAATTTCAATTCCTCTTCTTTTTTTGTGCTATTGTTACCATACCTTTTTCTTCCAAATAATATTATTTTTCTTTAAGCTATTAATTATCTTAATTGACAAGAAAAGAAATTAAAATCTTTTCCTGATTCCTTCATACTTATCTTTTCTTGACTCTTCACTCTATATGATACTGGAAGGTTGTTGTTGAATCACGACGCTGGGATTCTTGGCCCCCGGAGAAGAATTCAATCCGGAGCCAGAGACGAGGCTTGATCGCTCAGAGCTTTTGTGTAGTAAAGTTTTATTAAAGTATAAAGGAGATAGAGAAAGCTTCTGACATAGGCTTCAGAAAGGGGCAAAAAGAGTACCCACTTGTTAGTGTTAGCAATGAAGTTATATATTCTCCAATGAATCCAAAAAAATGTCTAGAGGTTGTAAAGACCTCACCAGACCTACTCCCATAACTTACATTTTAAGATAACAGAATTAGCCAGAAGGTTTAATCCAGAGACTGTCCTCAGGCAGAATACATTGTTGTTATATAATCCTTATAAAGAGCAAGTCTACTCCCATAATTTACAGAATTAGCCAGAATTTTTAATCCAGAGACTGTCCTCAGGCAGAATACATTGTTGTTATATAATCCTAAGGAATGTAGAGAAGAAAAAAAGTTTGTCCTTTCTTCCTCCTTGAGAATTCCAGACCTTTCTCTCCTTGGGGACCCCTAGACTTCTTATCAACCTGCCTAGGAAATTACTATCTCAATACCATTCACTTTCTCATTGAAGAATTGCTTTAACATTTTCTCTTGTACACATTGGGAGAATCTCCAAGCTTTCAGTTCCTGTTGATGGGTTGAAAAAGTCTTTATTTTCCCTTACTTGTTAAATTAATATTATTTTACAGTAGTTTTTGGTTTATAGGAAAATTGTTGAAAGACAGTTCCCCACATGCTTCCTCTATCTCCATCCTCCCTATTATTAACATCTTGCAACAATGTGGTGCATTTGTTATAGATGATGAGCTACTGATACATCTTTATTAACTAAAGCCCGTAATTTACATTAAAGATCATTCTCTGGGTTGTAAATTTCCATGAGTTTTGACAAATGTATCAAGTCCTAGATCCATCATTACAGAGTCATACAAAATAGCTTCACTGTCCTGAAAATCCCCTGTGCCCCCTTTGTGTGTCCACTCCAACTTGGTGAAAACCTGTCATCCTTTCACTTTTTGCCAAGTTTTGCCTTTTCAGAATATCATGTTGTTGTTGTTTAGTTGCTAAGTCATGTCTGAAAACATGCAATATCTGAGAATTGTTCAGGTTATAGCCTTCTGGTGGCTGTTCTACTCTGAGCCTCATGGAATCTCATCCTATGAGTGTTTGGGCTTAGGATTTAGCAAGTGTCTTCAATGATTTCTTATGATAATCTCTGGTTCATTTTATCTGATGAAATTTCCTACAAATTCCAGTTGATTAAGCTTTGAACTTTGATTTTTTTTCTCAGGTAGTGACCCTGTTCTGCCTTCTCTGGGATTCCTCTCCATAAGTACTGGTTCCAATATTGTTCCCATACAGAAACCTAGGGGGAAAGTAGGCCTCGTCTTTCCTTCTCTCAGGGATGACAGTCCTATGTTGCTTAATGTTTAATATCTCAAGTTAATTGTTTCATGTATTTTGTCTAGATTTCTTTTTCTTTTTACTGTGAAAGAGTAAACCCCCTCCTAACTGCTTCATCTCATCCTTTAACAGTTTCATTCCTGGTTTATTTATCTTGCCAATATGTCATGTGATCTTTTCCTTTTCCATTAGATAATTAGATAAAGAACGTTTTAGTTAATGTTTGCCTTGGATGTTTCTTCATGATTTAGTATACATACAGATATATGTGTATATCCATGTAAAATTTAAAGTATATAATTTTTAAAGTGTCCCTTCCAAGACATGGTCTCAGAATGCTTTAATTGTTTACTAGTTATACTGTGAATTGTTGACACTTCAGGGTACAATACAGGTTGATTATTTAGTCTATTTGCTAAAAAAAAAAAAAATCACAATATATTAATTATTAATTTTAATTTATTTATAATTTCCAACTTTTAAATATTTTAAAATAAATTTATCCATTTCTCATACTCTATGTGTGGCTTTTGCATATTAAATCTATTTTAAACTTCTTGAAGTTCCATTTTGTTATACCATCATTATTCAATTAAATTTCCCCCATAAAATTGTTCCTGCAACCTTTCATTAGCAATCATTATTTTCCGGACTGGAGAATAGTTTTTAACGTTTTCTTTGCTGTGCAACAATTGGAGACTTTTTTTTTTTTTTTGGTCTTTGCTTTTGATGGATATTTTCACCTAGTGTAGAAATCTAGGTTGGCATCCATTTCATTTCAGAACTTTAAAGATATCAATATATCAAATGATGGCTTTCACTTTTTCATTTGAGAAACATTTAGTTCTCAGTCTTTTTCTGCTTTATTGTTGGTCCAAGGTTTTTTTCCACCTATTCTTTACATATTTTCTGCTAGTTTCCACAAGTTTTACTCTGATGTTTCTAAGTGTTTTGTTCTTCACCCTCTGGGTTTATCTTTCTTTGATTTACAGAGCTTCCTGACTTTGTGGTTTGATTTTGTTGATCAATTTTGATAAAATCTCTGCATCCACTTAGAATTTACTCTGCTCAGTGCTATTTACTTTCATGGGATTCTAACTGTTAACTGGGCTTCCCAGATGATTCAAAGGGTAAGAATCTGTATACGATGTTACGTTTTTCATGCTCTTTCCTCCACATTTTTTTTCTATCATGTTATTTTCTTAATTTTCCTTTATTTCATCATGCTCTGCATTAATCTGGATGATTTATTCTGGTTGATATTTACACTTGTCTTTCTAATATGCTGCCAAATGCACCCACTGTCACATAATAGCTCATCAGTTGTATTTTTTAGTTTCAGAAATTTATTTTTTCATAGACAATGTTCAAACATTGGCTAAAATTCTCAATCCTGTAATTTATTTATTATCAGTTCAGTTCAGTTCAGTTGCCTCTGATTCCTTGTGAGCCCATGGACTGAAGCATGCCAGGCCTCCCTGTCCAACACCAACTCCCAGAGTTTACTCAGACTTATGTCCACAGAGTCGGTGATGTCATCCAACCATCTCGTCCTCTGTTTTCCCCTTCTCCTCCTGCCCTTAATCCTTCCCAGCATCAGGGTCTTTTCAAATCAGTCAGCCCTTCACATCAGGTGGCCAAACTATTGGAGTTTCAGCTTCACCATCAGTCCTTTCTATGAACATTCAGGACTGATTTCCTTTAGAGTGGACTGGTTGGATCTCCTTTCTGTCTAAGGGACTTTCAAGATTCTCTCCAACATCACAGTTCAAAAGCATCAGTTCTTCGGTGCTCAGCTTTCTTTATGGTCCAACACTTACATCTGTACATGACTGCTGGAAAAATTATAGCTTTGACTAGACAGACCTTTGTTGGCAAAGTAATGTCTCTGCTTTTTAATATGCTGTCTAGGTTAGTCATAACTTTTCTTCCAAGGAGCAAGCATCTTTTAATTTCATGGCTCATCTTCAGTAATTTTGGAGCTCAAAAAATAAAATCTGTCACTGTTTCCTCACCTATTTGCCATGAAGTGATGGCACCAGATGCCAAGACCTTAGTTTCCTGAATGCCGAGTTTGAAGCCAACTTTTTCACTCTTCTGTTTCACTTTTGTCAAGAGGCTTGGTTCTTTGCTTTCTGCCATAATGCTGGCATCGTCTACATATCTGAGGTTATTGCTTTTTCTCCTGGCAATCTTGATCCCAGCTTGTGCTTCATCCAGTTCAGCATTTCTCATGATGTATATAAGTTAAATAACTTCTGCATATAAGTTAAAAAAGCAGGGTGAGAATATACAGCCTTGATATACTCCTTTCCCTATTTGGAACCAGTCTTTTATTCCATGTCCAGTTCTAACTGCTGCTTCTTGACGTGGATGCAGATTTCTCAGGAGCCAGGTCAGGGGTTTGGTACTCCCATCTCTTTCAGAATTTTCCAGTTTGTTGTGATCCACACAGTCAAAGGCTTTGGCATAGTCAATAAAGCAGAAGTAGATGTTTTTCTAGAAGTCTCTTGCTTTGTTGATGATCCAATGGATGTTGTAAATTTGATCTCTGGTTCCTCTGCCTTTTCTAAATCCAAATTTGCTATACATGACTATAATAAAATTGATTATTTAAAAATCAGTTTTACCAAATTTGGTGTCTTGATCCTACTTTTGTTTGTTTCTGGATGATTTTCCTTTGTTGTTGTTGTTTCTAATCATATTATCTTTTCTTCTCCCTTGCCTGTTCATTTGCATGGTGTGCCATATATATATTGTGAATAATTTTAAGTATAATTTGAGGCCAATGATGCTATCTTATTCCAAATCAAATTTATATTTGCTCTGTCAAGAGGCTAACACTGACCATCATTGTTCCTTTCACATTAATCAAGGACTGAGATATTTTGAGCCAAAAGATAATTTTTATGCTCCTGCAAAAACTGGCCTATTTACTGATTACTCTTATTTATAGAGTAGCTAATTTGGTACAGTGTAAAGCTTGAAGCAATTACTGGTGCTACCTCCTCCGCTGAAGGCCTTTTAATCCAGCCCTCCCCTGTCCACCCTCTTCACTATTTATAAATATGTTTAAAACTCTGCTCAGGTTGCTTGCCATATCAGACCAAGTTTATCCAGTAATTCAGGAAAGAAATTAGCCCTCGATTCTGATCTCCTCCCTTAAGGCATCCTTCTTCTGATCTGGGATATGGAATTTTTTTCTGCCATTCTTCTCTGTGATATCTTCAAATACATATATATATTTTTAAAGTATCTGTATTTTTTTAAGCAAGATGATTATTCCAAATTGTCTAAAATGTCATTTCAGATGAAACACTTCAGCAATACTTTTTTAAATGAAAAGTGTTCACAAGTACTTCACAAAATCATGTATCCAAATGTCCAGTGAAAAAGTATTCAACCTAATCAGGCATAAGGGAAAATGAAATTAACATCACCATGAGATATTACTTCTTATTCATTATAAAAGCTAATATTTTTAAAGCCTGATATTAAAAATAAGTGTTGGCAAATTTGTATATTGACTGTATTTTGCAGAAGAAAATGGTTAAAATCACTCTCTACAAATATTTCAGAATAAGTACCTGAATAGAGTGACAGTGTGGGATAAAAATCACACCTTAAAGTACCCTAAATACAAGTTCCTTCTCTTTGGAAATGACCCAGATAGCAATTGTTCTTATTGCAGTCTAAAAAAAAAAAAAAATGCAAAATTGAAGTGCTTAAACAACTACTTTATTTTAATCTCAAAGTTTTGTGGATGGAGAGTTAATATAGGATCAAATGATCAACTTTTCTGCTCTATGTGCTGTCAGCTGAGAAACTTGTGAAATATTCAGGCAGGGGAGGGGCCATTCTGGAGGTGCCTTCATCCCCATGGTAGTTAGTGGGCATGTCTGAAAGACCTGGGTCAGCTGGGGCTGTTGACCTCTGTGGCTTCCTTGACCTCTACTCATAGAGGTCACATCACAATGTGGTCAGATATCTTCAATTGTAACTCAGGGCACTCATGGAGAGTGTCTTGGTGGCAGAAGGTGAGTGTCTCTTAACATCTGAGGCCAAAAATTGGCCCAGGTTTACACCGTCATATTCTATTAGTCAAAAAGCCACAGAATCCACAAGATTCAAAGAGAAAAAAATTGACCCCACCTTTCCATATTTTTAGTGTCAACGATATACATACTTCTGTTCTACAAAAGACACTATAAAGAGAATGAAAGGACAGACTTGGAGGAACTATTTGCAAAGCACATATATCTGATAGAGAACTGGTATCCCAAAAACACTCAGAACTCTTAAAATTCAGCAGAAGAGAACAAACAACTCAGCTAAAGAATTGGTAAAATCTCACCAGAGAAGATATACTAATGGAGAATATGCATCTGAAAAGATGCTTAGCATCTTATGTCAAAGGGAAATTTAAACTTAAAGCAAGGATAGGATACCACTGTGTGTCTTTGAAAATGGTAGGTAAAGATGTGGAGCACAGGACCACGTATTCATGGCTCGTATAATGTGAAACAGCACAGTCACTTTTGAAAACAGTTTGTCAATTTTTTACAAAGATAGACGTAGAGTTACCAGATCATTCAGCATGAGTTAAAAACTTACATCCATAAAAAACTTGCAAATGTTCACTCAAAAATTGACAAAACTGTTAATAATGGACAAAACCAAGATATCTTTCAATTGAGGAGTGGATAAACAAACCAATACACAGGAAAAATGGAATACAATTCAATAATAAAATGAACTATAGTAACAAACAGCCAGAAGACACAGAGAAATTTAAATGTATGTTATTAAGTGTAAGAACTCAATTTAAAAGCAAATACATACTTTATTCACCAACTATTTGACATTATCTAGAAGCAAAGTTATATAAACAATATAATGATTAAAATTTGAGAAGGGGGAGGGAGGGTTGAATGCAGGGAATGTTGGTCTATTTTAGGGCAGTGCATCTGTTCAATATTATTCTGTAATAGTGGATATATGATACTCGATATGCCTTTGTCAAAACTATAAACTTTCCAACACAAAGAGTGAAATTAATGGCAACCATGCAATTGAATTAATAATTATAATTAATATTAGTTTATTAATTGTAATAAACATGCATACCACGGTCATATAACTTGCTAATAATAAGAGAAACTGAGAATACATTAACAGGTATATGGGAATTCTCTGTGCTTTCTGCTCTAATTTTTCCTAAATCTAAAACTTTCTAATAAGCTTATTAATTATAAACAATATATAGAGTTACCTTTATCGTGACCTATATCAAAACAGAAAAACAATACATGCAAAAATAACAGCAATGAAAAAAAAATGACCAGAAGGAGACACAGCCTGAAAGAGAATATACACTTAATAAAAATTTGAAGACAAAATATGTACTTCATGATAACAGAAGAAAGTTACTATTGGGAAAGAAGATTAGGGACTGGGAAGGTCTAGAGAAATAATATTATTTTTTAAGTCTATTTTCCATTTCCATCTGTGATTTGTGGGCAAATTGATGGGCTCAATAATCAAGTTGTGCATATTTGATCAGTGTACTTTTCTGTGTGTTTGATATTTGTAAATAAAATATCTTAAATAATACAAAGCAACAATAGATAAAGCTACAAGGAGAAATAGATAATTCTACAGAGAAATCTGAATATAATATTTCGAGTGACTAATTGAACAAACAGAAACAAAATCAATAGGAATGTGGAATATTAACATGATTGAATAGCATAACAGAATAAGTAGATTATCTAAATTGGCAAATCTATCAATGTGGATAAATAGGTATTTACACAGTTACTTGGTTCAGAATATGGTATATGAGTACAGTGGGCTCAAACTTGAAACAATCCAATATAAATAAACAATTCAAAATTCCCTTTCTGTTAGCTAATTAAGAAATATTCTTGATGTTATAAATTTGATTTGCCTGAGTGGATGTCTAGTTGTAAGGAAAGTAACCTTAAATTTGATAGTTCAAATACACACATATATCCCTATTAAATGATTGAAAATATTTCCATTAGTTTTATATACTTTTGTTTGAGCTATTTAATCGTTGAATAACCATATTACAAGAGATTACAGCTCTTTTCCTATTAACTTTAAATTGCTAATTTTAAAGATTAATACAATTCATGAAAAACCTAGAATAATAAAAGTTCTTTGAATTTTTTTTCCACACAATAGACTATAGAAAACATTGTTCTAAATGTGCCCCAGGGACTTATCTGGTAGTCCTGTGTTTAAGAATCTGCCTTTTAATCCAGGGAGCAGGGGTTAGATCCTTGATCAAGGAATTAAGATCCCACATGCCAAAGGTCAATTAAGCCTGACCCTTAATTGAGCCTGCCCATTCTGTAACCCACACACCACAACTGGAGAGAATTTCTCTTACGGAAATTTAAATGGAGGAAGTCTTCAGGCTTCAGAAGGAGGAGAGCAGGCCTGACTTAGCTTCTGACCTACCTGGACACTGTCCAAATTCTGTGCCTGTCCCAACAACAGCAAGTCAGGCACCGTTTTAGATAAGAAAGGGAGTAGATTTTGGAGTTCTTGAGACCCTAGAGATTTGGCCAACCAACCAGCTAATGAAATCCTTTGACTCACAAGATAAACAGCATTGTAAAAAGACTAAGGTAAAACCAGAGCTGCATGTGTGCATGCAAACTGATGATGATATCAGGCCTGGGATTGTAAGCAGGAGTCCCTAACTGCAGTTTGAGATCTCACCCAAGGAGTAGACACACTGCCTGGAACCGTTTCCCAATTGGGACTCCATATTGCTGTTAATGAGAGACTTCCCAGCCATGTTCATGTCAGGACATAGGTAGCTCTGTGCTGTTACTCTTTTCTATTATTTTTTTAAACTTTTTTTTAAAGGCTGTATTGAATTTAAGTCAAGCAAACTTCTATAAAAAATTGAAATTGTTAATTTGTATGTATCAAGTGGTTTCCTTTGTTAGTGAATCCTAACTTTCAGCAAAACAAGCTCATGAGCTGTAACAAAGATCTCGCACCTCACAACTAAAACCCAACACAGCCATAAATAAATAAATGTGAACATGTTCATCACCCAGTTGTGTCTGACTCTGCAACCCCATGGATGGTAGCCCACCAGGCTCCTCTGTGCATGGAATTATCCAGGCAAAAATACTGCAGAGGTTAGCTATTTACTTCTTCAGGGGATCTTCCCCACTCAGGGACTTAACCAGGTCTCCTGCATTACAGGCAGATTGTTCACCATCTGAGCCGCCAGAGAAGCTAAATTTAAACAAAAATAAATACATAAAATTATAAGCCCCCAAACACATATTTATGACTATTAAAGCAGTCCTTTTTAATGGATAGGTCATGTACGATAGTTTGTGATTCCATGACTCCAGTGCGCCAGGCTTTCCTGTCCTTCATCATCTCCCAGAGCTTGCTTAGACTCTTACCTAATGAGGCAGTGATGCCATCCAACCATCTCATCCTCTCCCAACCTTTTTTCCTCCTGCTCTCAATCTTTCCCAACATCAGGGTCTTTTCCAATGAGTCAGCTCTTTGCATCAAGTAGCCAAAGTATTAGAGTTTCAGCTTCAGTAGGAGTCTTTCTGATGAATATTCAGGTTGATTTCCATCAGAATTGACTCTTTTATCTCCTTGCAGTTCAGAGAACTCTCAAAAGTCTTCTCCAGTACCACAATTTGAAAGCATCAATTCTGTGTCACTCAGCCTTCTTTCTGGTCTAACTCTCATATCCATATATGACTACTGGAAAAACAATAGCTTTGACTATGTGGACCTTTGTCAGCAAATGATGTCTCTGCTTTTCATATTCTGTCTAGGTTTGGCAGAGCTTTTCTTCCAAGTAGCAAGTGTCTTTTAATTTTGTCTGCAGTGATTTTGCAGCTCAAGAAAATAAAATCTGTCACAGTTGCCACTTTTTCCCCATTTATTTGCCATAAAATGATGGGACCAGATGATATGATCTTTATTTTTTGAATGTGGAGCTTTAAGTCAGCTTTTTTACTCTCCCCCCGTCTCCCTAGTCAAAAGGTTCTTCAGTTCCTCTTTACTTTATGCCATTAGAATGGTATCATTTACATATTTCAGGTTGCTGATATTTCTCCTGGAAATCTTGATTTCAGCTTGTGCTTCATCTAGAATGGAATTTTGCATGATGTACTCTGCATATAAGTTAAATAAGAAGAGTGACAATATAAAGCCTTGATACACTCTTTTCCCAATTTTGAACCAGTCAGTTGTTCCATGTCCAGTTCTAACTAATAGTTACTTCTTGAACTGCCTGCAGGTTTTTCATGAGACAGGTAAGGTGATCTTGTATTCCCATTTTTACAGAATTTTCCATAGTTTGTTGTGATCCACACAGTGAAAGGCTTTAGCATAGTCTATGAAGATATCATATTTATGGAATTCCTTTACTTTTTCTATGATCTAACAGATGATGGCAATTTGATCTCTGGTTCCTCTGGTTATTTTAAAGCATTTTATCCATCTGGAAGTTCCCAATTCATGTGCTGTTGAAGCATAGCTTGAAGGATTTTGAGCATTACCTAGCTAGCACGTGAAATGAGCTCAATTGTACAGTTATTCTTGTTGTTTAGTTGCTCTGTCATGTGAAGTCCAACTCCATGGACTGCAGCATGTCAGGCTTCCCTGCATTTAACCATCTCCAAGAGCTTGCTCAAACTCATATCCACTGAGTTGCTGATGCCATCGAACCATATCATTCTCTGTCTTCCCCTTCTACACCTGCCTTCAATTTTTCCCAGCATCGGGACCTTTTTCAATGAGTCAGCTCTTCACATCAGGTGGCCAAAGTATTGGAGCTTCAGCCACAGCATACATCTTTGAAATGAATATTCAGGATTGGTTTCCTTTAGGATTGAATACTTTGATCTCTTTGCAGTCCAAGGGACTTCAAAGAGTCATCTCCAACACCACAGTTCAAAAGCATCAATTCTTCAGCACTCAATTCTCTTTATGGTCCAACTCTCACATACATACATGACTACTGGAAAAACCATAGCTTTCACCATACAGACCTTTGTCAGCAAAGTAATGTCTCTGCTTTCTAGTATGTTGTTTAGGTTTGTCATTGCTTTTCTCCCAAGGAGCAAGCGTCTTTTAATTTCATGGCTACAGTTACCATCTGCAGTGATTTTGGAGCCCAAGAAAATAAAGTCTACCACTGTTTCCATTGTTTCCCCATCTATTTGACATTAAGTGATGGAACTGGAAGTCATCATCTTCATTTTTTGGATGTTGAGCTTTTAGTCAGCTTTTTCACTCTTTTACCTTCATCAAGAAGCTTTTACCTTCATCAAGGTTTCTCTTCATTTTCTGCCAAAAGGGTGCTGTCATCTGCATATTTGAGCTTATTAATATTTCTCCCAGCACTCTTGATTCCAGCTTGGTATTTCACATTTTGTACTCTGCACATGTTAAATAAGCAGGGTGACAATGTACAGCCTTGACGTTATCCTTTCCCAATTTTGAACCCATGCAGTGTTCTATGTTCAGCTCTAACTGTTGTTTCTTGACCTGAATACAGATTTCTCAGAAGGCAGGTAAGGTGGTCTAGTATTTCCATCTCTTTAAGAATTTTCCACAGTTTGTTGTGATCGTATAGTAGTTTGACATGCTTTGGCATTGCCTTTCTTCGGGATTGGAATGAAAACTGACCTTTTCCAGTTCTGTGGCCACTGACTTTTCCAAATTTGATGGCATATTGAGTGTAGCATTTATTTTAGCATCATCATCTCTCAGTATTTTAAATAGCTTACCTGGAATTCCATCACCTCCACTAGCTTTGTCCATAGTAATTCTTCCTATGGCCTACTTGGCTTCACACTCCAGGATTTCTGGCTCTAGGTGAGTGCTCATACCATCATGGTTATCTAAGTCATTAATACTTTTTATAGATTATTTCTTTATACTTTTCTACCTCTTCTTAATTTCTTCTGCTTCTGTTAGTTCCTTATCACTTCTCTCCTTTATTGTGCGCATCTTTGCATGAAATATTCCCTTGTATTTCCAATTTTCTTGTAGAAATCTCTAGTGTTTCCCATCTTATTGTTTTTCCTCTATTCTGTTGCATTGTCCACATAAGAAGACCTTCTTATCTCTCCTTGCTATTCTCTAAAACTCTTCATTCATTTGAGTATATCTTTCCTTTTCTCTTTTGTCTTTTGCTTCTCTTTGCAGCTATTTATAAGGCCTCCTTAGACAACCACTTTTCCTTGTTGCATTTCTTTTTCTTAGGGTTGTTTTTGAAAGAAAGAATTTAATTTTCAAGCATAAATATGTAAAGAAGGGTGTGTGTAGATGGCATGGAGTGAAAGGGGCTATGAGCAAACGGCATTGGCATTCTTTTCTTCAGACTAGAAACCTGGAACAGGAATTAGCAGGTGCACTGCTGCCCAGCTCTTGGCATCCTGTGGAAAAGTAAGTTTAATCCAATGTGGAGCTAAATATTCTTATTTCTGCATTCCTGTTTTACATGGTGGGCAACATTGTAACCTTGTTGCGACAGGGAATGGGTTTCAAAACCATGTCTCATTTAGGCTATCATTATCTGGGAAACCCCAGCATTTGGAAACCTCAGGGACAAGCCTGGCATGGAGATGCTGATGTGGCAAAAGAGACTTTGAGATGCATAGCCTCTAATAACTGAGTCTAGGCAAACTCTGAGTTCCAGCCAAGTTTTTATCACGCACTCCTGGCTGAATTTCTATGCTTATTTGCTGGGCAGTTTGTACTGTTTTTCTTCATGTGGACAAGGTGTGGACTATAGGGAACTTTTTTGGTGCTTTAGATATTTATAATCAATATTCCTTCCCCTACCTGAGTCTGTTGAGATGCTGGTAGTCACTCTCATGCTACTTTTGCATCTATTTCATAAATATGGAACTAAATGTTGCAATTAAAGAAATTCACCTTGTCTTTGCAATAGTGTTTGGAGCAGAGGAGAGCATCTCTTCCTTGCTAGTGGATGAAGCTGGTTGTGAGATCACTTATCCTGTGATTGTCATTAAAACAATGTTGGAGGCAGAATGGAGGGATCAGTACATTGTGAGAAGCTTTTTCTGCAGAAAAATGTGGTTCCATTAATTGGGGCACATATTTCTGGCTATTGCTTCTACATTGCATTGACTAGTTTCCTTGTTATTTTTTTTCTTTCAATTATTATCTCTTTAAAAGTTGCAAACACCATATGTATTGCTTACATCTGTGAGTGACAGTGTTCTGCCAGGTATCATTCAAATTGTTTATTAAATATTCTCAATTTTTTAAAAAATTCTGATCATTTTGCTAAAACAATGAACATTCTATATTTCTTATTCCCTGCTTTACATTTTCCTTGAGCATTACTTTTATGCCCCTAATCTCTAGTTAGGTCTTCAAAGTTTTACAAATGACATCTATGTTCTTGATTTATATAGAGCTAAAAATAATAATATAATTACTAGTACTTCACTGGCATATAACAAACTTTTATTTGAAACATGTCAGCACTGCCTATAGAAAGAAATAATATTTAAAATCACTTTCTGAGATCACAAAATATAACATGATAGAACTAGAACTTGGGCTACAAATTCCAAGCTCCTAATTTTTATATATTCCATCAGCGTTCTATTTTGATAGTAATAACATTATTATGAGTAAAACCGTACTTATTTCCGGATGTTAAGTTAATTTCCAGAGCAATATAGATAGAGTTCCTAATGCACTCCAATCTCTTAGAAATAAAGTATCTATAATTATCCATACAGAAAGTTGGGGACTGAATTTATATTGTGATCATTTTATTTTGCGCAAGACAAATAAAGTCAGACATTACAATGAGCTTTGGATATTACAGGGTGTGTGTGTGTGTGTGTGTGTGTGTGTGTGTGTGTTTGCAAAAGCATGCAAGCCTATTGAAAGTTGCATATTATTATGCCTTCTAAGAGAAAGAATGTCAACTTTTGAACCTAATTAGAAAACAGCTATTGCTTTTTCACATCTTTATTAAAGCAAAGACAATCTAATTAAAAATAATTCAACTTACTGTAGAAATTCTGTAAATTGCTATAAAGTGAGTTGCTGGTCATGGCCTGTCAGAGAATATATGTTGTACAAATCTTAGATGAAAATCAATGCTTACCATCTTATACCGCACTGGAAATAAGAAGTTTACATTTATAAAAATGTTTCAGTGTTATGGAAAGAGAAAATATACTCAACAGAGAACTAAGTGGATTCCAGCCATCTCTTTCCCCTTTACTTATTATGGTATCTAAATTAAGTCCCATAATCTCTAATTCTCTCCATGATGTGAGTGCTGTATTTCAAGAATCACATAGCACCACCAATTGCCAAACTCTTTTCAGGTCATTTTAAGGATATGAATTGCAGAAAATAACAAAACATAAACTAGAGAGATGTTCTTCTTCATAGGATACATTTTAGCTGATTGGGATATCCCAGGGACTACATTCATGGTCTTGTTGATGAGCAGAGAGAATGCATCCTGAACTCGTGTGAGCTCAAGATTATTTCTTCTCTGGCACTTCATTGGTTCAAACTGTCAAATAGAGGATTCATGGGTGGGGTTGGGTTGGGGTATCCAGAACTGCACTAGAGCTAAGCTAACATTTTAACTGCCACTTCTATGATTTAGGACATTTGAACACACTAAGATATTGTCTGAACATGGCCATGGAATATCACCAAAGTGATTCAGACAAAGCAAAGATCTGGACAAATGTCTTCTCACTGATAACATAGAAAGAGAGAGATAAAAGGTCTTCCCTAATTACTCAGCTGGTAAAGAATCCGCTTGCAATGTGAGAGACCTGGGTTCAATTCCTGGGTAGGGAGGATCCCCTGGAGAAAGGAAAGGCTACCTACTCCAGTATTCTGGCTGGGAGAATTCCATGGTTGCAAAGAGTCAGACACAATTGAGCGACTTTTGCTTTCACTTTCAAAAGCTGACTTAGATTGTTTAATCATCAATGCTGCACAACATAAAAAAGATAGTTACCTGAGTACTTAAATTGAATTCATCTATGGAAACAACTTAATCCGATGGATCGTTATTTCAGCAAACTTTTTGAATGCTTCTGTAAAATGCAAGGAAGCAACATAAAAATGTAACAGGACAATAGCTAAAGATGACCAGAAATCTGGTACCTGAAAGGAAATCAGATGAAATGCAGACACTTATCCAAGATAAACATTAAAAAAAAAAAAAAAAAAAAAAAACAGGTGGGCAAAAATGATGATAAGGAAAATAATCTAATAATAAGGAGAAAAAAGCAATGAATTAATAATGTGGGAATTCAAAAGTGGTTGAGTACCAATTTGAAAATTCCAATAGTGTAGAAAGGGATATAACTCAATTAAAAATATGAGGTAAAGCATACAAACACTGAGCAAGAAGAACAGGGATCAAACCTAAGAGTTGTATGTTTTCAGAACAGAAATCCTGAAAAAATAGAATGGAACATGAGAAATAACATGAGTGAACTTAAACATACAGAACTAAATAACATTTTAACATTTCTTAGATACTTTATTAATTTAACTGAAGTTTTTAATTTTGACTTTTTACCCAACACCACAATTATTAGAAAAGTGTCATCTAATGATATTATTTTAAATTTTATTTCATTATAAATATTTGTCTTCAACAAATTCATTTTTAAATTATGTAGAGCTTGTATGTGTTTGTATAAGTATGCATATATAATCTATACATATAATAAATTTCATTGGGATATACTATTCATTCTACCATATGTATATACTTGAACCATTTCTTTAGAATTATTTTATCTATGTTTTAAGAGAAATTGGCCTACAGACTTCCTTTTATATAATGACAGTATTCTATTGGAGAATATTAAAACTTTAGATCCATTCACTCCCATTCTGCTTTCTGTGCTCTAAATGTAACAAATTTCAATTATGGATGATGGAGAGATAAATTGATAGGATGATAGACGATAAATAGATAGAGACAGAAAACATTCTTATGGTCTTATACAATCAGTGTTTATTTCAATTCACTTTCCTTCTTGCATCTCTAATATTCCATCCGGGCTTGTTTCCTTTTGTTTGAAAAACACACTTTAAAAACAATATGTTACAAATGACACTTCTTACAAAATCAAAGTCCCTAAGAGGGGAAAAAAATATATAAAAGCACAGAACTACACATAGAAAACTCATTTTAATGAATTATGCATAGCCTTGTAGTTTTTCTATTTTTATATCTATATTCAAAATTAGAGTATAATGTTGATCAAACTAACTTTATGTCTTGCTTTCTCTACTCAGTATGTTTTGCACAGATGTAATAGGCTATTTATTAATATTATATCTCTGCATTTCCTGGCTTTTATGAAACTTTGTAGAATTAAATATATAAATTTTTACTTATAATACACCTATATGATAGCTTCATTAGTATCCCTATCTTAAATTTGAGGAAATTGAGCCTCTGTAAGTAGAAATAAATTTCCAAGAAAAAGAACTTAACATTAAAGTCTATAAAACTCAGAATCCTGTCCTCTTTCTGTTTATCTTTTCTGCCTTTTATGTATGTGCTATAAGTTCAATAAAGTTTGTGGATTTGTGATTATTTAGGAATTTAAATTGAATTTAAACCAAGAAACAGTGTTTTCTTGAATGATAATATGAGCTATTTTTCTTACCTTTCAGTTATGACGCAGTTCATGGAAAATGAAATTTTTTCATTGTTTTGGAAACTTCAAATAGTGAAAATAGCACTTTCCATGTTAAATAGAAACAAAGGAATCGACTTGATTGCATGTAATACAGAAAGCTAGAAAAAAAGAAATTGAACATAATTTTTCTTTTGTATTACTTTTTAACTTTTGACTAAACATTTTCTTTAATGGACTATCTTGTTTCATATCTCACAAATAAACATGTATGTCTCATATATTTAAGAAGGGCCCTCTATAACAACAACAACACACAAAAAAGCAAAGATAGTGAAGGACAGTGAGGCCTGGTGTGCTGCAGCCCATGGGGTTGCAAAGAGTTGAACAGGACTTAGCAACTGAGCAACAACATAATGCCTCTTTCAAGGTGTTACCTAAATCCTGCTAGGAATGAAGTCCCCTTTATAAGGGTTTAACTAATAGCTACTCATTACATGTTCTGTGAACTGGAGTGAAAACTGTCCATAAGTACATGTGTAATGATGGAAAATGAGACACCCAATGATAAAAGCTAAGTCAACCTTCAAAGGTGAAGATTCCTTCCTTTTCAGTTCATCAAATGTGAAGACTTAATCTCTTCATCTCTCTTTGTGCTTGTCCCAAAGTTGCAGTGTACCCAAAGTCATGGAAAACATTGGGGAGAAGGGATAGGCTACCCACTCAAATATTCTTGGGCTTCTCTGGTGGCTCAGAGGGTAAAGCAGCTGCCTGCAATGCAGGAGAGCCAGGTTTGATCCCTGGGTCAGGAAGATCCTCTGAAGAAGGAAGTGGCAACCCACTCCAGTACTCTTGCCTGGAAAATCCGATGGATGGTGTAGCCTGGTAGGCTAAAGTCCTTGGGGTCACAAAGAGTCAGACATGACTGAGCAGCTTCAATTTCTTTCCTTCAATAAAAGGTTTGTTTTGTGTCAGGAACCAGCACAGGAGATCCCACCCATGACAAGGAGACCTGACAAGCAAGGCTTTAGTACTCGAGGGACTCTCTGGGCCGATCCCACCCATGACAAGGTCATGTGGAGAGACCTGATGAGCAAGGTGGATCAGGACTTGAGGGACCCCCTGGATCTGCTTGAGGATCTACCCCAAAATCAGAATCTGTCTGTCTTACTATTTTATGCCTTTCACCAACTCTTCTGACATTAACAGGGGGCTATTCCCGACCACGTTTTTCTGGAAAAAAATCAACTTATGGCTCTAGTTGATAAGTCTCCTGGGCATGAAAGGAGTATTTCAAACCCCATGTTAGCATTCTAGCTTACTTGTCAGGTTTATCCAGACTCTTGCAACATTCTTGAGCCAATGCTTGCTACCAAGTTCCCACATGTCTTATCCATTGTGTTCCTGGGAGTGCATATAGTTAGGGTGTAGAAGAAACAAGTAATAGTCTTAATATTAGCAACATTAGACTTTGAGTTAATAAGTTCTTTCTTTGCTGTAACCCACTGAATCTTTGCTCCATAAAAATGTCACTCTGTACTTTAATGGTGACTCAGGCTATTAAGAAAAAACATTTCAAGGGAAAGTAAATGTTTTAGCTGACCAACCTTTATCAAAAAAGGGTCATAAAATGTCAATAGGCCTCTGGGTCGGAAGATAATGTACAAAGAATAAGACTCTTGCAGGAAGGAACCTGGTATCGATAAAAGTTAATACTGATGGAATGTTGAGTTGACTCTGCATTTTTCACTTTGCTCAATGTACAATTGAGGGTATAAAAGCCCTCTCTGAAAATAAAATGATGGGCCTTGCATCGCTCACTGAAGCTTGGTCTCCCCGTGTCATTCATTCACCAACATCGTCCATTCTGATGGTATCCCTGGACTCTGCTGAGGCTGGACCCTGGCAGTTTTGTTTAATATAGATCCAAGCTAACTGACATTTCTAGTTTATATATTTCCCTTGACAATACATTCATGCTGAATTGGAAGTCATCTATGGTGCTTCTAAAGGATATTTTTAAGGGGTTCATTATGATCCATCGTGAACCATTTTTGGATCAAGTAATTCATGAAAACAACTCGCCCATGCTGACCAAAGTCATTGTGCCAGAAAACAGTAAACCTTCATAACATGTTGCTGTTTTATAAACTGGCTTTGAAAAAAACAATGCTGATTTACATTCTTAACTGTTATAAATATTAGCACATGTAGCCTGAAATCACATTTTATTTTCCTGTTGTCTGTCATATCATAATTAATGACATATTGCAATTAATCTTAACTAATTCCAGTTAACACCCAGACTTTTTATTATTACTGACAGAGGCACAGTTCTCTCCTGAAATTTGCAGTGGTTTTTGTAATTTGGGAAGTTTTATGTTATTACAAAGGATTCAGTTTCACTAAATTTAACTTATGCTTTGTTTATTAAGATACTGTTAATGAGATAATGATTTGCCTCTCCCTTTCATTTAGAGTAGAAGCCAAAATTCCTACTGTAGACCATATTGATGTATCTGATCCATTTTCTATCTCTATAGATTTCCTTATTTTAGACATTTGTATAGACATGAAATTATTTAATATTGGGTATCTCTTGTGTGGTTTCTTTCAATTTACCTAATGTTTTCAAGGTTTGTTCATCCATAATGAATGCATCAAAGATAATGTTTCAAAATTGTACCTGAAACATTCCTTTAATGGCTGGATAATATTCAATTATGTAGATATAACACATTGTTAATCCATTCAACTCTTCACTGACATTTCAGTTGTGTCCATCTGTTGGCTATTGTGAATATTATTGCATGTTTTCAGCACTTTTGTGTGTATACTTACGAGTGAATTCCTGGATCACATGACAATTTTATATTTAACAATTAAGGAACTGTTTTCCACAGTTCCTGATTTTAGCCATAGTAGTGGATATTTTGGTTTTGATTTTCAGTTCCCTGATAACTAATAATGCTGACTATCTCCTCATAGGCTTATTGAATATTTTTATATCTTCTTGAGCTAAATGTCTGTTCAGATCCTTTGCCTAACTTTAACTGGCATTTGTCTTTTTGTTATTGAATTACAATTTCTTTTTGTATTTAGGATGTATATATACAAATAAACAATGTGAACATTTTGTTCTCCCATTCTTTGAGATATCTTTTCATTTGCTGGATGGTTTCCTTTGAAGCACAGATGTCTTTAATTGTTGAAAAATAGGAAATATTCACTCTTCATTCTGTTGTTCATATCAACAAATCTGATGTCATGAAGACCTGGACCTGGAATTTCCATTGTGGAAATTTTATTTGATTGATAACTTGACATTTTTACCTGAGAAATAGTTTTTCATATTGTCCATATTGTTGAATCAGCTTTGGTAATTCTTGCCTTTATAGAATTCATCCCTATAATTTCAATTATCTAATTATGGCATGCAACTGCTAATAGGTTTTTTTTTTTTTTAATTTCTGTATGATCAAGTACTTTTCCTCATTTAAATTCTGATTCTGCTAACTTGAGTTCTCTCTCTTTGATCAGTTTAAAGTTTTGTCAGTTCTGATGATCTTTTCAAGAAAACTATCTTTTATTGACTCTGATATTCTGTTTAGACACATAATTTACATTTCATTAATTCTCTTGTAACATTTATTTATTCCTTCTGCTTGTTTTAGGTTGTTTTTGTTTTTCCACCATCTTAATGCCAGTGGTCATTTTCTCCCAGTCGTTGGCTTTTTCTTTTCATTCCTTTCACAGTGCTTTTCACAGGACAAAAATGTATGCTTTTATTCTGATATAGACTCTTAGAACAATATGTTTCCCTCCAGGGGCTTCCTTACTTGCAACCTTGTTTTGTCATATTGTATCTTCTTTTTCAATAATCTCAAATTATTTTCTTTCTAATTTCCACTTTTATTTCTTCTTTGGTCTATTGTTTTGAAGACTGTGTTGTTTAATTTGTAAATTTCCCAAATTATTTATTTTCTTATTGATTTATACTTGTTTCCATCATTCATATTTTAGAAAACTTCAGACATCATTATGTTGCTGAAGCTCCCTGAATGATCCCTGAACTCCCAATGGACAGCTGTGGAGTATCTTTTTTTTTATTATGCAAATACCTTATTTCCTTAACTTCTAAATTATAAAATACTTGTAGATTCACTTGAAGTTATTAAAAAATATAGATAGATGCCATATATTCTATGTCAATTTTATGACAATACTAACACTTGTGCAAATGTAACATATCATAAGCTGGAAATAGATATTGATACAATCCATCAATTTTTAAATTTAGTCATTATAAATGCAATCATTTTATGTGCATTTAGCTCTATGCAATTTGATCACTTCTAAATCTTTAAAAAATGTTGTCCAGTATGTATATTTTCTTTATTTTTTGAAGTATTGCTGTTTTGCATTATTATATGTTACAGAATTTACAGGTATACAGTAAAGAGATTCCCAATTTTATTCTTGCCATAATTTTTTAGCTGAAGTAAAGGTGATTTACAATGTTCTGTTCTGTATTTCTCTTATTTTTAAACTACCTGTATTGTTGTAGTAGGACAGCAAGGAGATCAAACCAGTCATTCTTTAGAGAAATCCACCCTGAATACTCATTAGAAAGACTGATTCTGAAGCTGAAGCTCCAGTCACTTGATGTTGACAGCCAACTCATTGGAAAAGTTCTTTATGGTTGGAAAGATTGTAGGCAGAAGGAGAAGAGGGCATCAGAGGATGTAATGGCTGGATGACTTCATGTCCATTGCACTGGTAATGAACATGAAGTTTGGCATACTTTGTGAGATGGTTAGGGACATGGAGGCCTGGTGTGCTGCAATCCAGTCACAATGAGATGGACATTACTAGGTGACTGAAGAACACCAGCAACATATTGTAATTTGAATTGTTTCCTTAAGATAGCACACTGATGAGTCATGCTACATTTTTCCATGCTATCAATATTTGCCTTTTAATTGGGGTATTTGAATTACATGTGTAATTTGAAGTAGCTGTGAATATCTTAGGTCTTTCTTAATTCTTTAATTAATTAATTTATTTATTTCTGTTTGCTGCCTTGGTATCTGATTTAACAATTTTTCTGGCCCTCCTAAGTGTTACCTAAATATTTTGAAAATATTTCATCTTGATTTATTTTTATTTCTTACTGTTATTCAGCACATCAGTTTGAATATTTTCTTTGGGGTCACTTTCTCTCTCTCTCTTATAGATAGATGGATATACATATATGACAGAAAAAAAGATAGAGTGGTACATCTATATCTATTCACAGTATAATTATATCACTGTTTTACACTTTCAAGTAATGTGTAGAAACATTTCCATTCAAGTCCTTTTAATGTGTCCACTTTTTAAATGTATTTACTTTTATACATATATTGAGCATTACATTTGGTTTATAATCTTTGTTTCAATCATACATCACAATTTAAGAAACTCATGAGAATAAAGACAGTTTAATATTTTTATCCATATTCTTGCCCTTTCGGGTATTCTTTTAATTTTCCTGGAGTTTTAAGCTTTCTATTTTCATTTCCATTATGTTTAACATATTTCCAGGGACTTCCCTGGTTATCCAATGGTTAAGACTCCAAAGTCCCATTGCAGAGGAGCAGAGATCTGATCCCTGGTCAGGGTCTCAGAAGACACATGCCTGTGGAGTGGCCAAAAATAAATTTAGAAAAAAGAAAGAAAAAAATAATTTCCATTAGTTATTAAGAGTAAGTATGTTGCTGACAAGTGCTCTGAATGTCCATTTGTCTGTGAAAGTATTTTTCGTCCTTATTCCTGAATGTTATAGAATGTTTAATTGACAGTGATTTGGGGTTGTTTGTTTTCCTAGTACTTAAAGCCATGATGTGCTAATCCTCTGTCTTTCATGCTTTCAGGTGAGAAATACAGTGTCATTTGAACTGGTATCTCTTTATATAGTTATCTGCCATTTCTCAAGATCTTCTTTTAAGATTTTGGTTTTTGTTTTGTTTTTAGAAATCTAGTTAAGATTTATTCTGGTATATATTTATTGGGGTTTATTGATCAAGACCATCCCCATGGAAATGAAATGCAAAAAAGCAAAATGGCTGTCTGGGGAGGCCTTAAAAATACTTGTGAAAAGAAGAAAGGTGAAAAACAACAGAAAAAATGAAAGATATAAGCATCTGAAAGCAGAGTTCCAAAGAATAGCAAGAAGAGATAAGAAAGCCTTCTTCAGCGATCAATGCAAAGAAATAGAGGAAAACAACAGAATGGGAAATACTAGAGATCTCTTCAAGAAAATTAGAGATACCAAGGGAACATTTCATGCAAAGATGGGCTCGATAAAGGACAGAAATGATCTGGACCTAACAGAAGCAGAAGATATTAAGAAGAGGTGACAAGAATACATGGAAGAACTGTACAAAAAAGATCTTCATGACATAGATAATCATGATGATGTGATCACTCATCTAGAGCCAGACATCTTGGAATGTGAAGTCAGGTGGGCCTTATAAAGCATCACTATGAACAAGGCTAGTGGAGGTGATGGAATTCCAGATGAGCTGTTTCAAATCCTGAAAGATGATGTTGTGAAAGTGCTGCACTCAATATGTCAGCAAATTTGGAAAACTCAGCAGTGGCCACAGAACTGGAAAAGGTCAATTTTCATTCCAATTCCAAAGAAAGGCAATGCAAAAGAATGCTTAAAGTACCTCACAATTGCACTCATCTCACATGCTAGTAAAATAATGCTCAAAATTCTCCAAGCCAGACTTCAGCATTACGTGAACCGTGAACTTCCTGATGTTCAAGCTGGTTTTAGAAAAGGCAGAGGAACCAGAGATCAAGTTGCCAACATCCGCTGGATCATGGAAAAAGCAAGAGAGTTCCAGAAAAAACATCTATTTCTGCTTTATTGACTATGCCAAAGCCTTTGACTGTGTGGATCACAATAAACTGTGGAAAAGTCGGAAAGAGATGGGAATACCAGGCCACCTAACCTGCCTCTTGAGAAATCTGTATACAGGTCAGGAAGCAACAGTTAGAACTGGACATGGAACAACAGACTGGTTCCAAATAGGAAAAGGAGGACGTCAAGGCTGTATATTGTCACCCTGCTTATTTAACTTATATGCAGAGTACATCATGAGAAATGCCAGACTGGAAGAAACACAATCTGGAATCAAGATTGCTGGGAGAAATATCAATAACCTCAGATATGCAGATGACACCACCTTTATGGCAGAAAAAGAAGAGGAGCTAAAAAGCCTCTTGATGAAAGTGAAAGAGGAGAGCAAAAAAGTTGGCTTAAAGCTCAACATTCAGAAAATGAAGATGATGGCATCTGGTCCCATCACTTCATGGGAAATAGATGGGGAAACAGTGGAAACAGTAGATACAGTGTCAGACTTTATTTTTGGGGGCTCCAAAATCACTGCAGATAATGATTGCAGCCATGAAATTAAAAGATGCCTACTGCTTGGAAGAAAAGTTATGACCAACCTAGTTAGTATATTCAAAAGCAGAGACATTACTTTGCTGACTAAGTTCCGTCTAGTCAAGGCTATGGTTTTTCCTGTGGTCATGTATGGATGTGAGAGTTTGTTTGTGAAGAAGGCTGAGCGCCGAAGAATTGATGCTTTTGAACTGTGGTGGTGGAGAAGCCTCCTGAGTCCCTTGGACTGCAAAGAGATCCAACCAGTCCATTCTGAAGGAGATCAACCCTGGGATTTCTTTGGAAATAATGATGCTAAAGCTGAAGCTCCAGTACTTTGGTCACCTCATGTGAAGAGTTGACTCATTGGAAAAGACTCTGATGCTGGGAGGGATTGGGGGCAGGAGGAGAAGGGGAAGACAGAGGATGAGATGGCTAGACCCCATCACTGAGTCGATGGACATGAGTCTGAGTGAACTCCGGTAGATGGTGATGGACAGGGAGTCCTGGCGTGCTGCAATTCATGGGGTCGCAAAGAGTTGGACACGACTGAGCGACTGAACTGAATTGATTTTTCTTAGTGGGCTTCCCTGCTCAGAGTTTAAAGCATTTGTCTCCAATGCAGGAGACCTGGGTTCGATCCCTGGCTCAGGAAGATCCCCTGGAGAAGGAAATGGCAACCCACTCCAGTATTCTTGCCTGGAGAATCCCACGGATGGAGGAACCTGGTAGCCTACAGTCCACGGGGTGGCAAAGAGTTGGACACGACTGAGTAACTTCACCTTATTGTTCTTGGTGTCTGTTCACCTTCTGAATTCTGTAAGTCCTTTATCACATTTGGTGTGTTTTCACTATTATTTATTTGAATACTCTCTTTAGTTCTACTGCCTCTCATCTGGCTCTGGGACTCCAGTCTACAAATGTTGAATTATTTGTTATTGCCCCATACTCCTTTAACTCAATTCATTTGTTGCTTTTGCTCTATTTTCTCTGCTGTTCCATTTGATTAAATTTATTGATCCCCAAAGTCACTGACAGCTTCATCTGTATTCTTCACACTGCTAATTAACCTAACAATTAATCTGTTATTCTGGTTATTGTAAGTTCTATAATATCCTTTCGATTCCTTTTCATAACTCCCTCTTCATTTCTAGTCCATGTCTGTTTCTTTGTTGTTTTCTTTGGGGCCCTAAATGGGAAACCTTAAAAAAGAAGGGCTAGCTTTGCAGTTTAGAGCTAAGATGGCGTCTGGCAGAAGAAATGAGGGCACGGCCTAAGTTGTTTGTCAACACTTTTGATTGGCTCTCTTGATTTCCATGCACATAGACAGCGCATGATCACCATAGACTCCTGTTATAATGATGGCACATGAAGATTTGACCTTTAATGTGATTGGCTTTGCTGAGGGAAGTTCCACTGCCTCTCTCTTTCTGTGGAGTGCCCCCCCGCAGTTTTCTTGCTGTTTTTTGCTTTAATAGTATTCTTTATTTTTCTTTGAACCATGTTTATGATGGCTTTTTGAAAATCCTTGTTAGATAGTTCTGACATCTGATTCAACTTTTTAACATTAATATATTTTATTTTCTTTATTTATTCATCCTTTTATTTTATTGGTTAATGGACATTTGGATACTATATTCTAAGAGATTTCCTCCCTAACAAAGCTCAGAAGGAAAAGCATCTTCCATTATAGTTGAATGACACTGGAAGGAAGATTGGAGCATGTTATTTGATTTCTTGGGGAACTGAGTGTAATGAAGGACCAGCTCTGTGCTCTTCTCTGCTGAAACCATGAGGAATACTTGCCCCATTTTTAAAAATAGTTCCTTCATTTGGAGAAATATCTCATGCAATAAAGAATTTGGCTTTGCCTAAAAAGAGGTCTAATCTTCATCTCCAGCTTTTGGAGTTTAATTTCTAAATCCTTAGTACTTTTCAAGCTAAAACAGTATGTCTGTTATTCATAGTGGATTCCTTGAACCACATTTGATGTATTACTCTAGCATGGTAATTTTTGGTATCACCTAATGTATTACTCTAACATGGTGACTCTGGCCTTTAAGGATTGGAGGTGGAGATTGAATTCAACTATAAGGCAATGCATCAATCAATCATGCCTATATAATCAACCCCTCACAAAAACCTGTAAAACTTTAGTGAGCTTTCAAGGTTGGTAATAATCCACATATATTTCCACACATCATTGTTGAGAGTAATCTCCTTGAAGACAAAGGAAGCTGGAACTCTCCTAGACTTCGTCCTATGTGTTTCTTCCTTTAGCTGGATATATTTTGTATCCTGTTCCTTTAATAAACTACATCATAGAGTTCTGTGAATCTTTATAGTGAATTATCAAAACAGAAGTTGGCTTGGGACATGCTTGAACTTACATTTGATTTCAGAAGAGAGATTGTCCTTAAATGAACCTGCCTCTTGAACTTTGCCATTGAATCTTTAACTCTTTGCAATTTGAGTCAGAATTCTTGAGCAGATTTGCCTAGTATAGAGACTGTGCTCTTAAGTTCACATTTTGGCTAACCATGATAAATCTAGTTTCATTGAATCTTTTAAGACCTCCACCCCAACTATCATGTTCTTTCCCCAAAGGATCAAAATTGGGGAAATTATCCAGATAATTATAAAGCAGGAATGAGAGACAAGTGGCCTGTGTAGACACTTAATGAGCACTGTGCTTACCTTGCCTCCACTAAATCTTAGCAGCTTCAACCACTGGCATCAGATAGATTTCTTACCAAGCTTGATATACAATTGGCTATATATTTTTAATTAAAAGCAGCACAAATATTTTTTGAAAAACTTTTCATACTTCCATTTGGTACATTCCTAGCAAACAGACCCTCATTTTAAAACTGTGCAATTGGTGTATATTTGAGAAGTTAACAGGTTGTGTGTGTGTGTGTGTGTGTGTGTGTGTGGAGAGTGATACAATTAGAAGCCAGCACCTCCTCCTTCCCATGAATTTCTGGGCTTGCAAGTGTGAACAATCCATACAAATGCATTTTTATTTCACAGCAAGACAGTTTGATGAAAAGTTTTTATACTTAGATCATTTTCAGTTCAGTTCAGTCACTCAGTCGTGTCTCACTCTTTGCAACACCATGAATCACAGCACGCCAGACCTCCCTGTCCATCACCAACATCCAGAGTTCATTCAGACTCACGTCCATCGAGTCAGTGATGCCATCCAGCCATC
This sequence comes from Oryx dammah, assembly GCF_014754425.2. Classification (NCBI taxonomy): domain Eukaryota; kingdom Metazoa; phylum Chordata; class Mammalia; order Artiodactyla; family Bovidae; genus Oryx; species Oryx dammah. The sequence goes on along the minus strand of NW_024070202.1, from coordinate 2,972,648 downwards.
TCATCCTTGGTCGTCCCCTTCTCCTCCTGCCCCCAATCCCTCCCAGCATCAGAGTCTTTTCCAATGAGTCAACTCTTCGCATGAGGTGGCCAAAGTATTGGAGCTTAAGCCTCAGCATCATTCCTTCCAAAGAAATCACAGGGTTGATCTCCTTCAGAATGGACTGATTGGATCTCCTTGCAGTCCCAGGGACTCTCAAGAGTCTTCTCTAACTCCACAGTTCAAAAGCATCAATTCTTCGGTGGTCAACCTTCTTCACAGTCCAACTCTCACATCCATACATGACCACAGGAAAAACCATAGCCTTGACTAGACGGACCTTAGTCGGCAAAGTAATGTCTCTCCTTTTGAATATGCTGTCTATTTTGGTCATAGCTTTTCTTTCAAGAAACAGGTGTCTTTTAATTTAATGGCTGCAATCAATTTTACTATTATAACAAAAATAAAATGGTAAACACTAAAACACATAATCACAGATATATTGTTGCTATTGTTGTTCTGTCACTCAGTAATTTCTAACTCTTTGTGATCCCATGGATGCAGCAAGCTGGCTTTCTTAGCCTTCAGTATTTTCTGGAGTTTGCAAAAATTCATGGCCATTGAGTCAATGATGCCATCCAACCATCTTGTACTCATATAATGTTGATCATTACTTATCAACAGAGACACATAAGCATAGTACTACTGTGGCTGACACTATTACTCAAGGAAGTGGTTATTCTTGTTAGTGTTTAAGTCAGTCACTGTGCTAAGTGCTAGAAACATAACAGTGAATAACTTAGTTCTTGGCTTCCATACTTATTTTGTTGTTGTTGCTTAGTGGCTCAGTTGTGTCTGACTCTTTGTGACCTGATGGACTGACTGCAGCATGCCAAGCTTCCCTGTCATTCACCATCTCCCAGCGTTTGCTCAAATTCATGTCCATTGAATCCATGATGCCATCCAACCATCTCATCCTCTGTTGTCCCCTTCTCCTTCTGCCTTCAATCTTTCCCAGCATCAGGGTCTTCTCCAGTGAGTATCTCTTTGCATCAGGTGGCCCAAGGATTAGAGTTTCAATTTCAACATCAGTTCTTCCCATGAAAATTCAGGGTTGCTTTCCTTTAGGATTGACTGGTTTGACCTCCTTGCTGTCCAAGAGACTCTCAAGAGTCTTCTCTAGCACCACAATTGGAAGGCAACAATCTGGTGCTCAGCCTCTTTAATGGTATATTATCATACAAATAAAAATGAGTATTAGTGTCAGAATTAAAAAAAAACAACAACAATAAATGTTAAAGTATACATTAGTAGTATTTTTAAAGCTTAGTGTAATAACAATGTATTTCTTTTTATATTTTAAATATGAGCATAATATATATTTTGAAAATTAAAGTCCTAATTGCTCATTCCTATCTGACTCTTTTTGACCCTATGGTGTGTAATCCAACAGGCTCCTCTGTCCATGGAATTCTCTAGGCAAGAATACTGGAGCAGATTGCCATTCCTTTCTCTAGGGAATCTTCCCAACCCAAGGATCGAACCTGGGTATCCTCCATTGCAAGCAATTTTCTTACCATGTGAGCCACTGCAGAAGCCTCAAAATATATTTATGTGTTCACTAAAATATCAACTTGATGACTCTTACTGTAATGTCAGTTAAAATCAATTAGTAAATTTATATCTATACATATACAAATTCATGTATATATCTGTGTTTGTGCACAAGTATATATAGGTAAAATAGGATTGTGTGCATATTAACCTTTGCTTTTGCCTACAAGATTGTAGGATTCCATTTAATATATTTAGATGATTTATATATAAGTATTTATCTAATTAATGTATGATAGTAGAAAATATCCAGATGTTATTAAATTCATTTTATTTGTATATTTTTTCTCTAACTTTGAATATTTCTTGAAAAATCTGCAATGGTGCCTACATACAAAGTAATCTTCTAAGTAAGAAATATTTTCTCAATCCCTAATCTTTAATCAGGGTTCTGAAACCCTTACATGTTGTGCGAAGTTTTACTAGAATATTTCTGAAGATACTGACTCTTATTAATGTTATCCAACAATTACTGACTTTTTAAAAAATCAAATACCAGATACATTCTGAATCAAAGGGTGCTTTGGATTCTGATTTAATCAAACTCCTCACCACTAATACTTTAATCACTGAAAGGTCACTTTGTATGAGAAAGATCTAGCAGGTCTCTCTAGCACCTCACCCCCTCCATAAAATGTACTATTGATTACTCCGTAGAATAAGCTTATGCTGACAGTAGGGACAATAAGAAAAATGAGTGAAAGGCCATAGGAAAATAGAGATGGGAAAAGACTATAAATTTACACAAGTAAGATCATCTATCTTGATAATAGGGTTAAATTTTTACATGTTGGCTCAGTTTATAACCCTTTATGAAGATGAACACATTAATAATTTATCAATTCAGACCATCCAAGTGAAATAGAAAGCATAAGATAATAAAACAGAAATAAAAATAACAAATACTTTCTAAATAGTTTTCTTGTTCTGCTCTTTAATATTTATTCCTAATGATCATCCAAATTAAACTATACAGTATCTTAATAAATTACTTGTGTGTGTGTGTGTGTGTGTGTGTGTGTTAGTCATTCAGTCGTGTCCAACTTTCTGTGACCCATGGACTGTAGCCAGGCTCCTCTGTCCATGGAATTCTGCAGGCAAGAATACTGAAGTGGATAGCCATTCCTTTCTCCAGGGATCTTCCCAACCCAGGGATAGAACCTGGGTCTCCAGCACTGCAGGCAGACTCTTTACCATCTGAGCCACCAGGGAAGCCCTAATAAGTGACTATAAAAATTAACTAATTTATAATGTTTAGAATAGATTTTAGAATGATTAATTATATTCTATCACTTTATATGTTAATATATGTAAGTATCCATAGATATTTTACATTCAAAATATCATAAACTATCTGAATTTTTGGATATAATATTAGATACAATTAAATGAAACTGAAAGTTGCTCAGTCATGTCCAACTATTTGTGACACCATGGACTATACACTCCATGGAATTCTCCAGGTGAAAATACTGGAGTGGATAGCCTTTCCCTTCTCCAGGGGATCTTCCCAACCCAGGGACTCAACCCAGGACTCCCACATTGCAGGCAGATTCTTTACCAGCTTAGCCACAAGGAAAGCCCTTAGATAACATTAATGAGTATATTATTTCATTTTCAATATAAATGATGCATGTGGTTATTTTTTGTTGACAAAACATACATTGATTTCTAATAAAATGCAAATAGTTTGAAGATATTACAGGCACATAAAATATCATTAAATACTCACTAATTTGTAATGTTTTGTAAAACAAGGGCACACTTAATGGAAGATTGCTTTTAAATTATATTCAAAAGGAGACTTAAAAATATCTAGTTGTATAATTTTTAATTAAATAGGTGAACTATTTGAGTTCCCAAGGTACTCAAATTTATTTCAAAGTTCTGTAAACTATTTATATAATACTAGTATATAATCATTACAGTTTATAGAGTTGTTTATATTTGTTAATATAGGTAACATCTCAAGTTTCTCAACTAATAACTTTGATTACTCATTAACTTTGTTATTGTACTCAAGCAGAATACACTAATTTCAGAAAAATTTAGCTTAAATAAGTTCTTTATTTATTTGTTTATTTATTTATTTATTTATTTATTTATTTATTTTTACTTTACAATTCTGTATTGATTTTGCCATACATTGACATGAATCCTCCACGGGTGTACATGCGTTCCCAAATTTTGAATTCCAATTACATTAATGAGAAAAGTTGTGCTTCTTGTTTTGAAGGAGAATAAAAAAAAAGGGGGGAGGAGTAGGAGCATCAAATATGAAATTCTATCCCTAGAGCCCAGATAGTCTTGGTTCTGAACTTTTGCTAGTTTACATAGAAATATAATAATAATAGCAAAAGATAAGAGAAGAAATGTAGAATCTATTTTAATCCAACATTGTCTGTAAAATTTCAATGTCCTAAGCCAAAGATAAACTTTAAAATCTATTAGATTTAGTTAACTCCAAAAACTATAGGCAAGGCAAAAAATGGGAATGGGAGAAAATAATAGCCAATGAAACAAATGACAAAGCATTAATCTCCAAAATCTACTACCAGCTCATGAAGCTCAATACCAGAAAAAACGAACAACCCAATGAAAAAGTGGGCAAAAGATCTAAACAGATATTTCCCCAAGAAGACATACAGATACTAACAAACACATAAAAAAATACTTGGCATCATTCATTATTAGAGGAATGCATAACAAAACCACAGTGAGTTATCATCTCACATCAGTCAGAATGACCATCATAAAAAAGTCTACAAACAATAAATGCTGGAGAGAGTGTGGGGAAAATGGAACCTTCTTACACTGTTGGTGGGAATGCAAACACTGGTAGTGTAGTGGGAGAGTCCTTTAAAAACTGGGAATAAAACTGCCACATGTCACAGCAATCTCACTGCTGGGCATATATCCCAAGGAAATCAGAACTGAAACAGACACATGTACACCAATGCTCTATTTACAATATTTACAACAGCTATGGTACATGGAAGCAACCTAGATGTCCATCAATGGATAAATGGATAAGAAACCTGTGGTACATATGCACAAGGTGATATTACTCAGCTATAAAAAGAAATATATTTGAGTCATTTCTAATGAGGTGGGTGAACCTGGAGCCTATTATACAGAGAGAAGAAAGTCAGAAATAGAAACACCAATATTGTATATTGATTCATATATATGGAATTTAGAAAGATGGTACCAACAATCCTAAGTGCAGGGCAACAAAAATTACAAAGATGTAAAAAAGACTTTTAGACTTAGTGGGAGAAGGCAAGGGTGGGATGACTTGAGAAAATAGCATTGAAACATATACATTACCATATGTAAAACAGACGACCAGTGTGAGTTTGATGCATGAAGCAGGACACCCAAAGCTGGTACTCTGGGACAACCTAAAAGGATACAGTGGGGAGGGAAGTGGATAGGGGGTTCAGGGTGAGGGGAGACATATGTATACCTATGACTGATTCGTGTTGGTGTATGAATCATGAAAACATCACTATTTTCTAACGCAATTATCTTCCAATTAAAATAAATTAATTAAAAATAAATTGAAAGGGTGTTTTTCAAAACTGAGGTGACACCTGAGAATGGCATAATTTATTCCTCTCTTCTAAATCCAAATTTTAAATATGTATTCTTTTAATTTACAGGAAGACCTGGAGATGATTCTTAAAACAAACCTCTAGCATGATAGCCGAGTCACACACAGGAAAAGATGGTAGAAATATTGATATCCTTTCCAGCAGTCACTTTTGCTTTTTCCAGCTTCTGCTCTTCCTGGTGAAATCACCACTGCCTAAAACATATCTTTGCTACATTGTCTATGCCAACAATTTCCAAAACAGTTTCTTTCAAATTGATGAAATAAATAAAAAAATAAACCCAGAGGTTTGCTTGTCATTTTATTCAGCATCTATAGGTTTTCTAAATTCTAAAATACAATGTGATCACAACAAAAAGCTTAAAGATATAAATGAGTTTGTAGCAGATGTTCTAATGGCCTATCCTGTATCTGTTCACCTGCAGTTGCTCTGGAGAAAAGTATTTCTTAAAACCTCGTAGTGTCAACGCCAGTATATGCACCTCCATTTCTATCCATAGAAACATAGTTTGCTATTGAGTGTAGGAAGGGAAGAATGGGTCGGCTGACACCTTAAGGGCACCTCATAACTAGGTTATCCTCATCCCAGCTCTGTGTTTTGTTGGTACAGTTCCAACTGAGTTGAGTCCAGGTCTCTACCACAATAACTTGCTAACATATGTGTTATTGGCACTTCTACATTCTCTTTTAGAATTTTTTTTCTCTCTTCCTTGGGCTGCTTTCACTATGCCTTCTCTGCTTTTGAGATCTCATTCCAAACAAACAGGTTCATATCTTTTTTGAAACCTCAGTACAATGCATGCTAAGTTTCTTCAGTTCAGTTCAGTCGCTCAGTCGTGTCCGACTCTTTGTGACCTCATGAATTGCAGCACGCCAGGCCTCCCTGTCCATTACCATCCCCTGGAGTTCACTCAAACTCACATCCATCAAGTTGGTGATGCCATCCAGCCATCTCATCCTCTGTCACCCCCTTCTCCTCCTGCCCCCAATCCCTCCCAGCATCAGAGTCTTTTCCAGTGAGTCAACTCTTCTGTCCAACTCTTTGTGACCCCATGGACTGTACCCTGACAGGTTCTGCTGTCCATGAGATGCTCCATGCAAGAATGCTGGAGTGGATTGCCATGCTCCAGAGGATCTTCCTGACCCAGATATCGAACCCACGTCTCTTGGGGCTCCTGCATTGCAGACAGATTCATTACCACTGATCCATTAGGGAAGACGCCCCCAGTAAAATGCCACAAATGAAATTATAATTTCCTACCACAATTATAAATATCTTGGATGTTATAATACAGAAAGAAGGTAAATTTATGATGTCAAATTAAATAAGTTAAAATATATATTAATATTTAAGGAGTTAAAAAAATGAAACCAATGTTTGACTTCTTTTAGTTTAACATGAGCTCTTGAATGTCCATGATTATATCAATAAGGCTTTTCCTCTAGGAAAAATCGTGACATACTGAATAAATTATTAATCCAGTTTACCTTAGAAAATACTGTATATTTTATTCTTACACATATATCACTGCATTGAAAAACTTATCATGTACTCATTTTGTAAGCATCTTCTTATGTAACATTGTTTTATTTATAAAAGAAAACTGAAAGTTTGAAGAGTAAGCTGACTGTTTAATTTAAAGGATAAAAAGTAATTTTTTCACAAGGGACACGTGTAAAAATTAACACAATATATGCAGATTTTTTAATCTATATGTTTTGGAGCCAGTTGAAGTTTTAAAAAATCTCCCTATATTTTTTACACCTGTCAAAATATGTTCAGGCTAGAAATGAGTACTCTAAACAATTTTGAAATTTATTATTCCTTTGAAAAGGATAAAAATAATTATGGTATGGTAAAATATTCTGATTGACACAGTTTGAAGCAGGAATAATTCTCCAGAGCTCAGCTCCTGCCATGATAGTTTATTATGACATGGAGACTTTTGAATGTAGAAAATTTATAGAAAAAAATCATGTCAATGTATGGCAAAACCAATACAGAATTGTAAAGTAAAATAAAAAATAAAAAAAAAATCAGTAAGAAGGAATAATGTTCTTAATTTTTCATTAAGAAATGTGTTAAAAGTAACTGTCTAAAATAATCAGATCTGTATGTTGTAAGCCTAATTTTTATTTCATTTGTGTATCTTATACTTAGATAATGTTTTCTTTAGTTTATAAAAGCTTGTTATTTTTACAATAGATACTGTATGTGCTAAAGGGAAATTAGAATATAGAAAATGAACAAAATACCAGCTTTGTCAACCAAAGACAATAATCATGTGATATATTAGTGTATAAACTGTATCTTATTTACACATAATATCTAATATTTATTCTTAGCAGGGTAAGAAAGAGACTACAAGGAAATTAAACTGAGACAAGAAAAATTGGAAACTTCTACAATATATTAGTATTATAGAAAACTTTGGAACTGAGTTAGCTTGGAAGATAAAAGAGAGAAATAATAGTACTAAGAAGATGTAGAAAATTGAATCTGCACCCTAATGGGTGACAAGCATGCAAATCATTAGTCATTGCTTGTGCTTCTGCACAGATAATGATAAGGTTGGTTGAGACTAGGAATACAGCAAAAGTGGGGTGACAAAGTTTTAAATTGGGGACATTTGAGTTCTATATATAGAAGATCACAAAATTGTGTTTACATCAAAGTTTGAAATGTGAGAGTGTACAAAATTCCTTATGTGTGTCTGTTGGAAAAGAATAAGCAAACAGAGACCAGAGGGGCAGAAGTAGCCAAAAAGCACAAAGAAATTTTAGTTATATGAAAATCCAATTGCAGTAAGGAAATATAGAATTTTGTAACTCTTATGTTTCTAATTCTGATAATTTAATTGACCCTAAAGCTGAAAAAAAAAAAAAGAACACATTAAAAACAACAACAACAAAACACTGATATTCTCACAAAAATTTGATGAAAACTATGCAAATGCAGAGACCCAGAGAAAAATGTGTTACACTGCAACTAGTTTTGCTGTGAGAACTAAACGTACTCAAATACATAGGCTTGGATTTTCCTAGCCTCGTGCAGCACATGGGATAGTAAGCCAGTAGCAGGGATTTCACAAGATAGGGACCACAGAAAATCTCCTGAACCATAAGCTGACACTCTGATGGTAAAAATAAATCAGAGTAAATTAATTCCATCCCATACCACCAGAAATTGTGAATAAATGGATTGGATTTGAGATTGAGTAGATTAACAGAAAAACCAATGATTAAGAATTGTTTTGCGTTGTTTAAACTCATAACAGAAACCTGTACTACTAGTAAGTCCAAAACACACATAGGCAAAGAATAAAATGTGTCCGATTGCTAGTTTCTTTAGGAGAATTTCAGAAGCAAATTTTAATCTTTTTGGTAGTTGCCTTCATACAAATCCATAACATGCACACAAATGATTTTCTAAGGAAAATAAATATTTTCCATTCAAAAATATTTAAATACACAAGAAAATAAAGTTTCACCATTAAGGAAAGAGGCAAACTAATATGATAAAAACATCCACAAGACTTCAGTTACTAAAAATAGAATTGTTGGTTTATAAATTTACTTTAAAAAGTAAAACATCAATATATCTTTGGGATATTAAAAAAGGATCTAGCAAGTTTGCAAAATTTGGGCTCATAAAAGATATCTGTCTTGCCTGTTTTCCCAGAACACAGAGTGCCTCATTACTGATTTCCAACATGAATCCTTTCGGGAATGTTGAAGGTCAGGAGCACTGCGTGATTTAATCCTTCTTGGGGTGTATTCAGTTCAATTCAGTCGCTCAGTCGTTTCCGACTCTTTGCAACCCCATTAATCGCAGCACGCCAGGACTTCCTGTCCATCACCATCTCCTGGAGTTCACTCCGACTCACGACCATTGAGTCAGTGATGCCATCCATCCATCTCATCCTCGGTCGTCCCCTTCTCCTCCAGACCCCAATCCCTCCCAGCATCAGTCTTTTCCAATGAGTCATCTCTTCGCATGAGGTGGCCAAAGTACTGCAGCTTAAGCCTCAGCATCATTCCTTCCACAGAAATCCCAGGGTTGATCTCCTTCAGAATGGACTGCTTGGATCTCCTTGCAGTCCAAGGGACCCTCAAGAGTCTTCTTCAACACCACAATTCAAAAGCATCAATTCTTCAGTGCTCAGCCTTCTTCACAGTCCAACTCTCACATCCATAGATGACCGCAGGAAAAACCAAAGCCTTGACTACACAGACCTTAGCCAGCAAACTAATGTCTCTGCTTTTGAATATACTAACTAGGTTGTTCATAACTTTTCTTCCAAGGAGTAAGCGTCTTCTAATTTCATGGCTGCAGTCACCATCTGCAGTGATTTTGGAGCCCAAAAAAATAAAGTCTGACACTGTTTCCACTGTTTCCCCATCTATTTCCCATGGAGTGATGGGACCAGATGCCATGATCTTTGTTTTCTGAATGTTGAGCTTTAAGCCAACTTTTTCGCTCTCCTCTTTCACTTTCATCAAGAGAATTTTTAGCTCCTCTTCACTGTCTGCCATAAGGGTGGTGTCATCTGCATATCTGAGGTTATTGATATTTCTCCTGGCAATCTTGATTCCAGCTTGTGTTTCTTCCAGTCCAACATTTCTCATGATGTATTCTGCATAGAAGTTAAATAAGCAGGGTGACAATATACAGCCTTGACGTACTCCTTTTCCTATTTGGAACCAGTCTGTTGTTCCATGTCCAGTTCTAACTGTTGCTTCCTGACCTGCACACAGATTTCTCAAGAGATAGGTCAGGTGGTCTGGTATTCCCATCTCTTTCAGAATTTTCCACAGTTTATTGTGATCCACACAGTCAAAGGCTTTGGCATAGTCAATAAAGCAGAAATAGATGTTTTTCTGGAACTCTCTTGCTTTTTCCATGATCCAGCAGATGTTGGCAATTTGATCTCTGGTTCCTCTGCCTTTTCTAAAACCAGCTTGAACATCAGGGACTTCATAGTTCACGTATTGCTGAAGCCTGGCTTGGAGAATTTTGAGCATTACTTCACTAGCATGTGAGATGAGTGCAATTGTGCAGTAGTTTGAGCATTCTTTGGCATTGCCTTTCTTTGGGATTGTAATGAAAACTGACCTTTACCAGTCCTGTGGCCACTGCTGAGTTGTCCACATTTGCTGGCATATTGAGTGCAGCCCTTTCACAGCATTATCTTTCAGAATTTGAAATAGCCAACCTGGAATTCCATCACCTCCACTGGCTTTATTCGTAATGATGCTTTCTAAGGCCCACTTGACTTCACATTCCAAGATGTCTGGCTCTAGATTAGTGATCACATCATCATGACTATCTGGGTCATGAAGATCTTTTTTCTACAGTTCTTCCATGTATTTTTGCCACCTCTTCTTAATATCTTCTGCTTCTGTTAGGCCCAGACCATTTCTGTCCTTTATCAAGCCCATCTTTGCATGAAATGTTCGCTTGGTATCTCTAATTTTCTTGAAGAGATCTCTCGTCTTTCCCATTCTTTTGTTTTCCTCCATTTCTTTGCATTGATCACTATAGAAGGCTTTCTTATCTCTTCTTTCTCTTCTTTGGAACTCTGCATTTAGATGCCTATATCTTTCCTTTTTTCCTTTGCTTTTCAGCTCTCTTCTTTTCATAGCTATTTGTAAGGCCTCCCCAGACAGCCATTTTGCTTTTTTGTATTTCTTTTCTGTGGGCATGGTCTTGATCCCTGTCTCCTGTACAATGTCACGAACTTCATTCCATAGTTCATCAGGCACTCTATCTATCAGATCTAGACCCTTAAATTTATTTCTCACTTCCACTGTATAATCATAAGGGATTTGATTTAGGTCATACCTGAATGGTCTAGCGGTTTTCCCTATTTTCTTCAATTTGAGTCTGAATTTGGTAATAAGGAGTTCATGATCTGAGCCACAGTCAGCTCCTGGTCTTGTTTTTGTTGACTATATAGAGCTTCTCCATCTTTGGCTGCAAAGAATATAATCAGTCTGATTTCGGTGTTGACCATCTGGTGATGTCCATGTGTAGAGTCTTCTCTTGTGTTGTTGGGAGAGGGTGTTTGCTATGACCAGTGCATTTTCATGGGAAAACTCTATTAGTCTTTGCCGTGCTTCATTCCACATTCCAAGGCCAAATTTGCCTGTTACTCCAAGTGTTTCTTGACTTCCTACTTTTGCATTCCAGTCCCCTATAATGAAAAGGAAATATTTTCTGGGTGTTAGTTCTGAAAGATCTTATAGTTCTTCATAAAACCGTTCAACTTCAGTTTCTTCAGCATTACTGATTGGGGCATAGACTTGGATAACTGGGATATTGAATGGTTTGCCTTGGACATGAACAGAGATCATTCTGTCATTTTTGAGATTGCATCCAAGTACTGCATTTTGGACTCTTTTGTTGACCATGATGGCTACTCCATTTCTTCTGAAGGATTCCTGCCTGCAGTAGTAGATATAATAGTCATCTGAGTTAAATTCACCCATTCCAATCCATTTTAGTTCGCTGATTCCTAGAATGTCAACGTTCACCCTTGTCATCTCATGTTTGACCACTTCCAATTTGCCTTGATTCATGGACCTGACATTCCAAGTTCCTATGCAATATTGCTCTTACAGCATCAGATCTTGTTTCTATCACCAGTCACATTCACAGCTGTGTATTGTTTTTGCTTTGGCTCCATCCCTTCATTCTTTCTGGAGTTGTTTCTCCACCGATCTCCAGTAGCATATTGGGCACCTAATGGGGATTTCCTCTTTCGGTATGCTATCATTTTGCCTTTTCATACTGTTCATGGGGTTTCTCAAGGAAAGAATACTGAAGTGGCTTGCCTTTCCTTTCTTCAGTGGACCACATTCTGTCAGACCTCTCCACCAATGCAAGATATATGAAGATAAACCTACATCTAAACGTCTCATAGGGGAATTTAAAGTGACCAGAGGCAAGAAGATATTTTTATTAAGGCTAGACAAACAATCAAATCACCCTTAATATATTGAAACTTGACTTTTTAACTTGAAAATTTGAAGTTAAAACACACATATGCCAGTCTAGAATTCCCAACTAAGCAAAATGTGCATCAATCTAGGACTAAGTAAAAACGCTTTTAGACAAATCAAATGACACCAGAAGAAGCCCACTTAAGAAACTCTAAAAAATATACATCAAAGAGGGAGAGGTTCTGAAATAAAAGAATGGATAAAAATCAAAATATGTTAAAATACATGGATAAATCTTAATAAAAACTAGTTTCTTGTTAAAGCTAAAACATATTTAAAATAGATAACATCATATGATGTAAGTTGGGTGGAGAATTAACAAAACTAAAAGTTTAATGATTCCTGCATTCAGAAAATAACCTATATATGACACTGAAACTTAACAAGTTAGTCAAACATTCTGTATTGTTCTACTGCATCCATGAAAAATGTAGGAAGAAAATCAAGTAATTTAAAGAACAAGAAGAAAGGATAAATAAATCAAACAGGATAAAATGAGACATAGTAGATGCAAGAAACAGAAAAAGAAAATAAAAAATACTTTAAAACTACATTTTAGTTCCAATGCCTCAGGTTCAGCTTGACTGGCAGGTTGTGTTCAAAGGTAATTAAGAATGCAGTATTTTATCAGGGACCAATACTTGTGAAAAGAAATAAGGAGGCAGGATTAAGAAGAGAATGAGGAAGAAATGAGATATGAACCCACAAATCTCAGAAAACGGAGTATAATGTTATTGTGTGAATGTGGCTTATCAGATTTGTCCTGATGCCAGACTTTCTTAACCGCCTTGCAATTGATGACTGCATTATCTGAAGAAAGCTACAACACCAGTCACCTAATGACCACGTGTGCAGAGTGTTTCCTTGAAGGAGAATTGGATGGTGCATCTCTGTGTATAATGTAGGGGAATGTGAAGTCTTTGATTCATGCTTTTCTTCTCACAGATCTTAAAATATTCCACTTCACTTATTTTGAATATCATCAGTCCTTAATATTATAAATCTTGTTAGTTTTAGATCTTCTAGTCTATGCAGTAATATTTGTTGTATGCTTTTATTTTTCCCTCAATGACCAATTATGTTAAGAATTTTTTTTCTTGGAAATATTGATCATTAATATATCTTTGTAAGGAGTTTATTCAAAAGGGTTCCTATTTATGTTTGTATTGTTTATAGTTTTAAGCTTTTTGACATATAAGAGCTCTTCATATATTCTAGACATGAATATTTTATCAAATATATGTTTTACCATATTTTACTTCATTTTGTGTGTCTTATTCATTTTCTTGACAATTCCATTTAAAGATTCAAATGTTTTAGGTACATGAAAAGGTGCTCAATATCACTATTTATCAAGAAAATGTAAATCAGAACCACAGGGTCATATTACCTCACTCCCTTTAGGATGTTTATTAAAAAAAAATAATAATAACAAATGCTGGTGAGGGTCTGGAGTAAAGGAACCCTTGGACACTACTAGTAGGAATGGAAACTATAAAGTATGGTGCAGTAGTGGAAAACAGTATGACAGTTCCATTATCAAATTAAAAACCACACTATTATATGATCCAGTAACCCCACTTCTGGGGATATATATCCAAATGAAATGAAATCATGGTCTCAAAGAGATATCTGCATTCTTGTGTTCATTACAGCATTGTTTACAATGGTCATTATAGAATACATCCTAAAATCTAATCAGTGGTGGAATAATTTAGAAAGAAAGAGAAGGAAATGGCAAACCACTCCAGTATCCTTACCTGAAGAATCCCATGCACAGAGGAGGCTGATGGGTTGTAGTTCATGGGGTTGCAAAGAGTTGGGCATAACTGAGTGATCAACAAGGACAAGGAAGTTAGAAAGATATATGTATATTTGTTATATACTTGTAACATTTTTCTCCATTTGGGTAGTTAAAAAATTATAACAACAAAGTTAGAAAATAAACAGCTAAATTCAAGTCCATATCTATCTGGACCCTGTATCAGTTACATTTTTTTTCCTCTATACAGTTAGTAAAACAATGTTTTCATGATTCCTTTAGTTTTCTAAGAATGTTTTTTATTTTTTTTTTTCTTTTAGAAAACATGATGGTATTTTCCAAAACAAGTAACAAAGATGCAAACACACACTAACTTAAAAAAAAGAAAACAAACAAACAAAAAAAAAACATTTTAGAGTATTTCAAACAATTTATTTTCCAAACCTTAACAATGAGTTAGTAGCCTAAACTATTTATCAAACTTTATAGAAAAATATTTATTTTTAATATAAAATATATCATAGGAAATCAGCATAAAGGTTATCACTATAAATTCTAAATACTTGAAAAATTTCTATGCAATTCCTTAATAATCCCCTATGTTTGAAAATGGTTAAAATTTAATTCAACATCAATTATTAAACACCCACTAAATCAAGGCACTGCAATGGAATAGAACTTTGCTAGCTCTTCTATGCAGAGAAGACAATGGCACCCTTCTCCAGTACTCTTGCCTGAAAAATCCCATGGATGGAGGAGTCTGGTGGGCTGCAGTCCATGGGGTCGCTAAGAGTTGGACACGACTGAGCAACATCACTTTCACTTTTCACTTTCATGCATTGGAGAAGGAAATGACAACCCACTCCATAGTTCTTGCCTGGAGAATCCCAGGGACTGGGGAGCCTGGTGGGCTGCCATGTATGGGGTCACACAGAGTCGGACACGACCGAAGTAACTTAGCAGCAGCTCTTCTAGGAGAGCTGCTGTTATTATAAGTCTACACTTCCAGAAAATTCTATCATATTACTTAAAACCAGCTCTTTATAGTCTATTCCCACTTTATTGTTTTGTAATAAAGTATTTTTGAAACACATGAATTCATGAGGAGTTTTTTAAAATGTCAATGAAATGCCATTTTCTCATGCTTGAACAAGTCAAAATTGGCTGAAATTATTCTCTTCAACTTTCTGAAATATTTTAATCTGAATTCCAAGAACAATCAATAGGTTTCCATTGTAAGTGTGAGAATATCATAAATGTCAGGGTGGATAAATTTTCAAAATTGATTTTATAGCCAGCTTTTTCAATATAATGAAATTATGCAAAATTTTAGAAAATAAATTTTATTGTAGGCTTTATTTCAGTCAAAGTTCCATTGAATTGCACTTTTAAAGCCTGCAATTTAGTTTTACATGCAATGATATACATACACTTGCTTAGAAAATTTATATATACACCAATTTACCAAACATGTGAGAACCTGGTTATATCATACACATTTTATTACATAAAATGCTGCTTTTATACATTTATTATTAAAATAATTAAAAACAATAATTGTACTTGGTTCTACTTTCTTTTACTGTAAGGATTTACATGCATTTGATATTTTCACATTCATGTATTTAGGTAAGTTTTCTCTCATATGATCATAAGTCCAAAATAAGAAAATCTCATTTAGGAAAAAAAATAAAATCCTTATATGGTGATGAAAATCATCGTCTAACAACATGAATGACAATTAAAATAAAAATACACAATAATTCCCTGTTTTCAGCACTATAAAAAGGGTGTTAAAACATCAAAACGTGTGGTTTTGTGCATTTTTATATTGCAAGATGCAGCAAACCTTACCTCTCTTCTCTGCTCTTTCTAGAGGACACACTTATTCATGAATCTAAGAGTAGGAAGTTCTATTATTGGCATACAACTGCTCTTCTCTTTAGCTCTTGAATAACTAAGGCAAAATGCAATTCAAGCATAGAATATAAAATTAAAGTACAAAGTGGCCTGTTTTCATCAATTTTGTTTGCCCCAGCTTTATAACATGGAAAAAGTAAACTTTGTTGTGATATTTGATAATAATTTTTCAACAGAACTTTGTGCTCAGTTGTGTCTGACTGTGATCACATGGACTATAATCCGCCAGGCTCCACTATGCATGACATTTTCCATGCAAGTTTACTGGAGCAGGTTGTCATTTCCTACTCTAGGGGATCCTACCCTAGGGAGAGAACCCGCATCTCATGCATATCCTGCATTGGTAAGCAGATTCTTTGCCACTGAATCACTAGGGAAGCCAAACAGTGTCACAAAATGATACACTAACAAATTTAAATTCTTCTACATTTTGATGCACTTACCAAAGATAGAATGTTTGATGGATTTTTCCTTATAGGAATGGAAATAGCATATATATCCATTGAATAGTAATTTATTTCTGGAAATAAATCTTACAGAAACATTATCAGAAATATGCCTAGGAGAAAATACAAACATATTCAATGCACTCATGTTGTTATTTCCAGAAAAGAGATACAGCTACAGGTTTGATCATGACAATGCTATGTAGTTAATAGAGTAAATGATAAAGATTATTATATGGACTGAAAATGGGAGAAATGTCTATTCACACTATCTCCCCATTTTTTAGTCTGATATTTTGGAAATGGAATTGTTTGATTTAGTCATAAAATTTTGATATTATATGATATATCATTTATAAGTGTATCATTTCAAATATATTCTCCCATTGTGTAGGCTGCCTTTTTGTTGCACTGATGATTTCTTTACTGTGTAAAAGCTTCTTAGTTTGGTACAATCCTATTTGTTTATTTTTTATTTTGTTGCCCTTGACTAAGGAGACTATGCCAAAAAATTTTGCTAGTGCAATGTCAAAGAACACACTCTCAAAGTTTCTTCCAGGAATTTTATGGTTTGGGGTCTCATATTTAAGTCTTTTGTCCATTTTGAGTTTATATTTGTATATGGTGTAAGAACAAGCACTAATTTTATTTATTTTTGCATGCAGTTGTCCAGTTTTCCCTACACTATTAAAAAGCCTGTCTTTCCCCATTGTTTATTTTGTCTCCTTTGTGATAGATTACTTGACCATATAAAAGTGGATTTATTTCTGAGTGTTTTATTCTGTTTCACTGATCTTTGTGTCTGTTTTTATGTCAGTTCAGTTCAGTCACTCAGTTGTGTCTGACTCTTCACGAGCCCATGGACCACAGCACTCCAGGCCTCACTGTCCATCACCAACTCCATCTTCATTGAGTTGGTGATGCCTTCAAACTTTCCCAGAATCATGATCTTTTCAAATGAGTCAGCTCTTCATATCACGGCCAAAGTATTGGAGTTTCAGCTTCAACATCAGTCCTTCCAATGAACACCCAGGACTAATCTCTTTTAGGATGTACTGGTTGTATCTACTTGCTGTCCAAGGTACTCTAAAGAGTCTTCTCCAACAACACAGTTGAAAAACATCAATTGGAAGCCCATCTTTCTTTAAAGTCCAACTCTCACATCCATATATGACTACTGGAAAGAAAAAATAGCCTTGACAAGAGGGACCATTGTTGGCAAAGTAAAATCTCTGCTTTTTAAAATTTATTTATTTTAATTGGAAGCTAATTAATTTACTGACCTGAAAAAGGTCTGTTTTCATTCCAGTCCCAAAGAAAGGCAATGCCAAAGCATGCTCAAAGTACCACACAACTGCACTCATCTCACACGCTAGTAAAATAATGCTCAAAATTTTCCAAGCCAGGCTTCAGCAATACGTGAACCATGAACTTCCTGATGTTCAAGCTGGTTTTAGAAAAGGCAGAGGAACCAGAGATCAAATTGCCAACATCTGCTGGATCCTGGAAAAAGCAAGAGAGTTCCAGAAAAAACATCTATTTCTGCTTTATTGACTATGCCAAAGCCTTTGACTGTGTGGATCACAATAAACTGTGGAAAATTCTGAAAGAGATGGGAATACCAGACCATCTAACCTGCCTCTTGAGAAATCTGTATGCAGGCCAGGAAGCAACAGTTAGAACTGGACATGGAACAACAGACTGGTTCCGAATAGGGAAAGGAGTACGTCAAGGCTGTATATTGTCACCCTGCTTATTTAACTTACATGCAGAGTACATCATGAGAAATGTTGGACTGGAAGAAACAAAAGCTGGAATCAAGATTGCCAGGAGAAATATCAATAACCTCAAATATGCAGATGGCACCACTTTTATGGCAGAAAGTGAAGAGGAACTAAAAAGCCTCTTGATGAAAGTGAAAGAGGAGAGTGAAAAAGTTGGCTTAAAGCTCAACATTCAGAAATGAAGATCATGGCATCCAGTCCCATCCCTTCATGGAAAATAGATGGAGAAACAGTGGAAACAATATCAGACTTTATTTTTTTGGGCTCCAAAATGACTGCAGATGGTGATTGCAGCCATGAAATGAAAAGACACTTACTCCTTGGAAGAAAAGTTATGACCAACCTAGATAGCATATTCAAAAGCAGAGATATTACTTTGCTGACTAAGGTCCGTCTAGTCAAGGCTATGGTTTTTCCTGTGGTCATGTATGGATGTGACAGTTGGACTGTGAAGAAGGCTGAGTGCCGAAGAATTGATGCGTTTGAACTGTGTTGTTGGAGAAGATTCTTGAGAGTCCCTTGGACTGCAAGGAGATCCAACCAGGTCATTCTGAAGGAGATCAACCCTGGGATTTCTTTGGAAGGAATGATGCTAAAGCTGAAGCTCCAGTACTTTGGCCACCTCATGCAAAGAGTTGACTCATTGGAAATAACTTTGATGCTGGGAAGGATTGGGAGCAAGAGGAGAAGGGGATGGCAGAGGATGAGATGGCTGGATGGCATCACTGACTCAATGGATGTGAGTCTGAGTGAACTCCCGGAGTTGATGATGAACAAGGAGGCCTGGGGTGCTGCGATTCAAGCGGTAGCAGAGAGTCGGACACGACCGAGAGACTGAACTGAACTGACCTGATAATGGGTGATATTGAGCATCTTTTCATGTGTTTCTTAGCCGTTTGTGTCTTCTTTGGATAAATATCTATTTAGTTCTTTGGCCCATTTTTTTTTAATTGGGTCGTTTATTTTTCTGGAATTGAGCTGCAGGAGTTGCTTGTACATTTTTGAGATTAGTTGTCTGTCAGTTGCTTCATTTGCTATTATTTGCTCCCATTCTGAAAGCTGTCTTTTCATCTTGTTTATAGTTTTCTTTGTTGTGCAGAAGCTTTTAATTTTAATTAGGCCCCATTTGTTTACTTTTGCTTTTATTTCCAGTATTCTGGGAGGTGGGCCATAGAGGATCCTGCTGTGATTTATGTCGGAGAGTGTTTTGCCTATGTTCTTCTTTAAGAGTTTTATGGTTTCTGGTCTTACATTTCGATCTTTAATGCATTTTGAGTTTATTTTTGTATATGGTGTTAGAAAGTGTTCTAGTTTCATTCTTTTACAAGTGGTTGACCAGTTTTCCCAGCACTACTTGTTAAATAAATTGTCTTTTCTGCATTGTATATTGTTGCCTCTTTTGTCAAACATAAGGTACCCATAGGTGCGTGGGTTCATCTCTGGGCTTTCTATTTTGTTCCGTTGATCTATATTTCTGTCTTTGTGCCAGTACCATACTGTTTTGATGACTGTGGCTTTGTACTAGGGCCTGAATTCAGGCAGGTTGATTCCTCCAGTGCCATTCTTCTTTCTCAAGATTGCTTTGGCTATTCGAGGTTTTTTGTATTTCCATACAAATTGTGAAATTATTTGTTCTAGCTCTGTGAAGAATACCACTGGTAGCTTGATAGGGATTGCATTGAATCTATAGATTGCTTTAGGTAGTATATTCATTTTCACTATGTTGATTCTTTCGATCCATGAACATGGTATATATCTCCATGTATTAGTGTCCTGTTTGATTTCTTTCACCAGTGTTTTATAGTTTTCTATATATAGGTCTTTAGTTTCTTTAGGTAGATATATTCCTAAGTATTTTATTCTTTTCTTTGCAATGGTGAATGGAATTGGGTCCTTAATTTCTCTTTCTATTTTCTCATTATTAGTGTATAGGAATGCAAGGGATTTCTGTGTGTTGATTTTATATCCTGCAACTTTAGTATATTCATTGATTAGCTCTAGTAATTTTCTGGTAGAGTGCCGGGGTCCTTCCCCAGTGGATCCAGGGTAATTCAAAGGTGGGGACGGAATTGGCGTTCTAGGAATTAATTGCTTAATTAAAGATATAGAGGGATATTAGAAAGAAATAGTGCAGTAGGAAAATTAGTGGAGAAAAAGAGGCTGAATAACTTGGTTTATGTGGGATACCAATAAAATTCCAAGACAAGGAATTTGCACCATCTACGTTGGGCCACTTGTGCCACTTGAATATTGGAAGGTGCACCTCCTTGGGCTCCTTTTCACCTGGAACTTAAAAACCGGGGCAAGTAAGTAAACATGGCTAGCACCCACGCTCCAGATGGGAATTCAGCCAGAAAAAAGGGGATCAAGAAAGAAATGACACGGGGAATCAGTCTTTCCAGAAACGGATCCAATTTCTTTATTTTTTAGGTTTGCTTATATACCTTTCATTATACATAGGGATGAATACAGAGTTACATGGGGGTCAGCAGTCCTGACCTTTATCAAAATCAGGTGCTTCACATAAATTTATATGTATATATAAAGGTCTTAGAGGTTTTACATCATCTTATGGCCATGAGGCCTGCAGACATTTTATGATCCTTTCTTTCTGATAACCAAAAAAACTTATTTTTTCCAAGGGTGTTTTTTCTTAAACCAGGCACAACCATCTGAAGGTACCAGATACAGTTGCATTCCTATAGGGTGAGGGTATAGCTGGTTACAAGTAAGAAAGGAATTTATTTAACCTAAGGTTAACATGATTAATCTTAAAGGTTAATACTTATTTCTCCTATATGCTAGTTATATTCATTATAAGGGCAGGGAATTTGGAGATTTAGCAGCAAAAATCAGCCCAATAAATGAAAACCCTTCACCAATGTTCCCCTTAAATCTATTTAGTCTTAAGGTAGTAATAAAGTTACATTTTTACCTAGCAAAGATATGGTGATTTATAACAAAGTACAGTGATCTATTACAAAAGAGAAAATTCATTAACTCAAAAGTCCAGTATTGCTAACATCAAAAACTACTATATTTCCTTTTCTGTATTCCAAATACATTGATTAATATATTCCCAGGTGCCTAAGGATATTGAGGCCTGGTGGCAATCATTGACTCAACAATGAGAAAAGCCCTATGCTAATTAAGACTTTCAAGACACACCAAACTCTCTGTGCTGTTTATGGTTGAGAGGTTGTCACACAAGCTAGTCTGTCAGCAGAGAGGTTTGACCTGAGACACCCTTGTCACACCCATGGCAGGGAATTAGCAGTAATTATTGGCACAACAAATGAAAAACCCTTTACCAATATAATTCCTAACCAACCCACTATACCAATGATTTCTAACTTCCCAAAAGAATCTGCCTTTAGTAAGTCTAAAACATCTCATGCCTCTCACGATTGGGAGGTGGTAAACAATCACCTGTGGCTGGACGAACCTGTACACGCAGGCTAGATAACCTTCAGAGGAGTTCGTAAGTTGAAACACTCTTGTCACGCCCAGGAATTTTTATAGATTTAGAGCTGTAAGTTAACTCCTTCTCAGAGACAGGTAATGAGGGTCAGCCCCCCGTAAAGTCAGAGGTATAGGTGAGAGCATAAAACAGTAGAGTAGGTAGATTCTGGTTTTGGGGGTAGGTGCTCGGGAACAGGGTGTTTCCTGAGGCTCAGTCCGCCTTTGTGTATGCTGAAGCCTCCTTCCTCATGACCTTTGCCATGGGCGGAGTTCCTCACGCTGGCTCCTGGCAGTAGAGTCTTTAGGGTTTTCAATCTAGAGGATCATGTCTTCTGCAAACAGTGAGAGTTTTACTTCTTCTTTTCCAATTTGGATTCCTTTTATTTCCTTTTCTGCTCTGATTGCTGTGGCCAAAATTTCCAGAACTATGTTGAATAGTAGTGGTGAAAGTGGGCACACTTGTCTTGTTCCTGATTTTGGGGGAAATGCTTTTAATTGTTTACCATTGAGGATAATGTTTGCTGTGGGTTTGTCATATATAGCTTTTATTATGTTGAGGTATATTCCTTCTATTCCTGCTTTCTCGAGAGTTTTTATCATAAATAGATGTTGAATTTTGTCAAAGGCTTTCTCTGCATCTATTGAGGTAATCATATGGCTTTAATTTTTCAATTTGTTAATGTGGTAAATTGCATTGATTGATTTGCAGATATTGAAGAATCCTTGCATCCCTGGGATAAAACCCAATTGGTCATGGTGCATGACTTTTTTAATGTGTTGTTGAATTCTGATTGCTAGAATTTGGTTAAGAATTTTTGCATCTATATTCATCAGTGATATTGGCCTGTAGTTTTCTTTCTTTCTTTTTTTTTTTTTTTTTGGTGGCATCTTTGTCAGGTTCTGGTATGAGGGTGATGGTGGCCTCATAAAATGAGTTTGGAAGTTACCTTCCTCTGCAATTTTCTGGAAGAGTTTGAGCAGGATAGGTGTTAGCTCTTCACTAAATTTTTGGTAGAATTCAGCTGTGAAGCCGTCTGGACCTGGGCTTTTGTTTGCTGGAAAATTTCTGATTACAGTTTCAATTTCCGTGCTTGTGATGGGTCTGTTAAGATTTTCTATTTCTTCCTGGTTAACTTTTGGAACGTTTCACTTTTCTAAGAATTTTTCCATTTCTTCCAAGTTGTCCATTTTATTGGCATATAATTGCTGATAGTAGTCTCTTATGATCCTTTGTATATTTGTGTTGTCTGTTGTGATCTCTATGTTGGGTGCATATATATTTATAATTGTTATATCTTCTTCTTGGATTAATTGATCATTATGTAGTGGCCTTCTTTGTCTCTTTTCACAGCCTTTGTTTTAAAGTCTATTTTATCTGATATGAGTATAGCTACTCCTGGTTTCTTTTGGTCTCTATTTGCATGGAATATCTTTTTCCATCCCTTCACTTTCAGTCTGTATGTGTCCTTTGTTTTGAGGTGGGTCTCTTGTAGACAACGTATATAGGGGTCTTGTTTTTGTATCCATTCAGCCAGTCTTTGTCTTTTGGTTGCGGCATTTAACCCATTTACCTTTAAGATAATTATTGATAAGTATGATCCTGTTGCCATTTACTTTATTGTTTTCAGTTCGGGTTTATACACCTTTTTTGTGTTTCCTGTCTAGAGAATATCCTTTGTCAGTTGTTGGAGAGCCGGTCTGGTGGTGCTGAATTCTGTCAGCTTTGCTTGTCTGTAAAACTTTTGATTTCTCCTTCATGTTTGAATGAGATCCTTGCTGGGTACAGTAATCTAGGCTGTAAATTATTTTCTTTCATCACTTTAAGTATGTCTTGCCATTCCCTCCTGGCCTGAAGAGTTTCTATTGAAAGATCAGCTGTTATCCTTATGGGAATCCCCTTGTGTGTTATTTGTTGTTTTTCCATTCCTGCTTTTAATATGTGTTCTTTGTGTTTGATCTTTGTCAATTTGATTAATATATGTCTTGGGGTGCTTTGCCTTGGGTTTATCCTGTTTGAGACTATCTGGGTTTCTTGGACTTGGGTGATTATTTCCTTCCCCATTTTAGGGAAGTTTTCAACTATTATTTCCTCAAGTATTTTCTCATGGTCTTTCTTTTTGTCTTTTTCTTCTTGGACTCCTATGATTCGAATGTTGAATCACTTAATATTGTTGTGGAGGTCTCTGAGATTGTCCTCATTTCTTTTAATTTGTTTTTCTTTTTTCCTCTCTGATTCATTTATTTCTACCATTCTATCTGATATTTCACTAATCCTATCTTCTGGTTCCATTATTCTACTATCTGTTGCCTCCAGAGTGTTTTTTATCTTATTTATTGCATTATGTATTATCCATTGACTCTTTTTTTTTTTTTTTTCTCCTAGGTCCTTGTTAAACCTTTCTTGCATTTTCTTAATCCTTGTCTCCAGGCTATTTATCTGTGATTCCATTTTTATTTCAAGATTTTGGATCATTTTCACTATCATTATTCTTTATCAGGTAGATTCCCTATCTTTTCCTCTTTTGTTTGGTTTGGTGGGCACTTATTCTGTTCCTTTACCTGCTGGGTATTCCTCCGTGTCTTCATCTTGTTTATATTGCCACGTTTGGGGTGGCCTTTCTGTATTCTGGCAGTTTGTGGAGTTCTCTTTACTGTAGAGTTTCCTCCCTGTGGGTGAGGTTGTATCAGTGGCTTGTCAAGGTTTCTTGGTTAGGGAAGCTTGTGTTTGTGTTCTGGTGGGTGGAGCTTGATTTCTTCTCTCTGGAGTGCAATGAAGTGTCCAGTAATGAGTTATGAGATGTCAGTGGTTTTGGAGTAACTTTGAGCAGCCTGTATATTGAAGCTCAGGGCTGTGTTCCTTTGTTGCTGGAGAATTTGTGTGGTATGTCTTGCTCTGCAGCTTGTTGGCCCTTGGGTGGTGCTTGGTTTCAGTGTAGGTATGGAGGTGTTTGACGAGCTTCTATCGTTAATGTTCCCCGGAGTCAGGAGTTCTCTGATGTTCTCAGGATTTGGACTTAAGCCTCCTGCTTCTGGTTTTCACTATTATTCTTACAGTAGTCTCAAGACTTCTCCTTCTATACAGCACCATTGAGAAAACATCTCTTTTTGAAGACAATGGGCTGCTTTTCTGGGTGCCTGATTTCCTTTACCAGCATTCAAAACTTGTTTTGTGGAATTTACTCAGTGTTTAAATGTTCTTTTGATGAATTTGTGGGGGAGAAAGTGGTCTCCCTGTCTTATTCCCCCGTCATCTTAGGACTGCCTCCCATCTCTGTTTTTTAATATGCTGTCTAGGCTGGTCATAACTTTCCTTCCAAGGAATAAGTGCCTTTTAATTTCACGCCTGCAATCACCATCTGCAGTGATTTTGGAGCCCAGAAAAATAAAGTCAGCCACTGTTTCTACTGTTTCCTCATCTATTTGCCATGAAGTGATGGGATCAGATGCCATGATTTTAGTTTTCTGAATGTTGAGCTTTAAGCCAACTTTTTCACTCTCCTCTTTCATTTTCATCAAGATGTTCTTTAGTTCTTCTTCACTTTCTACCATAAGAGTGGTGTCATTTGTGCATCTGAAGTTACTGATATTTCTCCTGGAAATCTTGATTCCAGCTTGTGCTTCCTCGAGCCCAGCATTTCACATGATGTACTCTGCATATAAGTTAAATAAGCAGGGTGACAATATGCAGCCTTTGCATACTCTTTTTCCTATTTGAAACCAGTCCATTGTTCTATTTCCACTTCTAACTATTGCTTCCTGACCTGCATACAGATTTCTCTAGAGGCAGGTCAGGTGGTCTGGTATTACCATCTCTTTCAGAATTTTCCACAGTTTATTGTGATCCACACAGTCAAAGGCTTTGGCATAGTCAATAAAGCAGAAATAGATGCTTTTCTGGAACTCTCTTGCCTTTTTGATGATCCAGCAGATGTTTGCAATTTGATCTCTGGTTCCTCTGCCTTTTCTAAAACCAGCTTGAACATCTGGAAGTTCACGTTTCACATATTGCTGTAGCCTGCCTTGAAGAACTTTGAGCATTATTTTACTAGCATGTGAGATGAGTGAAATTGTGTGGTACTTTGAGCATTCTTTGGCACTGCCTTTCTTTGGGATTGGAATGAAAAATGAGCTTTTCCAGTCCTGTGGCCACTGCTGAGTTCTCCAGATTTGCTGGTATATTGAGTGCAGCACTTTCACAGCATCATCTTTTAGGATTTGAAATAGCTTAGCTGTAATTCCATCACCTCCACTAGCTTTGTTTGTAGTGATGCTTCTTAAGGCCCACATGACTTCATATTCCAGTATGTTTATTTTTATGTCAGTACCATACTAAGTTTCTTAATGTACCTTTGTACTATAGTTTGAAAATTAGTGTCGTTCCTACATTTTTTTTTCTTCCTTCTCAAAATTATTTTGGCTTTCTGGAATTCTTTGTGTTGATATACCAGTTTTAGGGCTATTTGTTTTACTTTGATGGAAAATATCATTTATATTTTAGTAGTGCTTGCACTGAATCTGTAGAAAGCTTTGGGTATTATGGACATCTTAACGGTATTGTTTTTTCCAATCTATGAGCACAGTCTTTTCATTTATTTGTATCACTTTCAAATTATCTCATTAATGTCTTATAGTTTTCAGAGTTCATGTGTTTTACCTCCTTGGTTATATATATTTCTACCTTTTTTTTTTTTTTTGCTGAACTAAAAATAGGATTATTTTCTTAATCTTCTTCTGAAAGATTGCTATTACAGTATAAAATGATACAAATATTTTATATTAATTTTATATCTTGCAGGTTTACTAAATTAGTTCTTAGCTGTAATAGCAATTTTCTTTCTTTCTTTTTTTTCATTGAGACTATATGTTTTCTCTGTATGTTGCCAGATCATTCCAAAACAGTGACAGTTCTAATTATTCATTCTAATTTGGATAAATTTTATTTATCTTTCTTGCCTTACTGTTGTGGTTAGGATTCCCAAACTTATGTTGAACAAAAGTGGTAAGAGTGGCATCTTTGTTTTGTTCTTCATTAAAGAGAAAATGTTTAATCTCATCACCATTGAATATGGTTGTATTTTTGTTGTTGTTGTTGTTTTAAATTTATTTATTTTAATTAGAGGTTAATTACTTTACAATATTGTATTGGTTTTGCCATACATCAACATGAATCCAACCACAGGTATACACATGTTCCCCATCCTGAACCCCCCTCCCTCCTCCCTCCCTGTACAATCCCTCTGGGTCGTCTCAGTGCACCAGCCCCAAGCATCCAGTATCATACATCGAACCTGGACTGGAGATTCGTTTCATGTATGATATCATACATGTTTTAATGCCATTCTCCCAAATCATCCCACCCTCTCCGTCTCCCACAGAGTCCAAAAGACTGTTCTATACATCTGTGTTTCTTTTGTTGTCTTGCATACAGGGTAATCATTACCATCATTCTAAATTCCTCTAATTTTTCTTTTTGTTAGAGTCTGCTTTTCATATCAGGGTAACTTTGGCCTTATGCTTCTGGCCATATTCTGGATGTGTGAATGACTCTGGAAGTGTTCCTTCCTCTTAATTTTTTTAAAAAATTTTGGGAAATATATATATTGCCTTTTTTTAACAAATGTTTGAGAGAATTATACTTCACATGATAATAAATTTATACTGAAAACCCTTCAAGCTATGATTCAGCAGTATGTGAACTGAGAAATTCCAGGTATACAACTTGGGACTCAAAGAGGTAGAGGAACCAGAGATCAAAATGCCAACATCCGTTGGATCATGAAAAAAAAAAAAAAAAGGGAGTTCCAAAAACATTTATTTATGCTTCACTGACTATGCTAAAGCCTTTGACTGCATTGATCACAACAAATTGTAGAAAAATCTTAAAGAGGTGGGAATACATGCCACCTTATCTGTCTCCTGATAAACCTGTATATGTGTCAAGAAGCAACAGTTAGAACCAGACATGGAACAACTGACTGATTCAAAACTGGGAAAAGAGTATGACAGAGCTGTATATTGTCACCCTGCTTGTTAAGTTCTAAGCAGAGTACATCGTTCAAAATGCTGTGTTGAATAAGTCACAAGCTGGAATCAAATTGTTCGGAGAAATAGCAACAACTTCAGTTGTGAAGATGATACCACTCTAATGGTAGAGAGTGAAGAGGAACTAAAGAGCCTATTGATGAAAGTGAAAGAGGAGAGTGAAAAGCTAGCTTGAAACTCAACATTAAAGAAAAAAAAAATGGGATCATGGCATCCAGTCAGATCACTTCACAGCAAATAGATGGAAAA